>NW_027102712.1:0-160323 GCF_036373705.1 Amia ocellicauda | reverse complement strand
TACAAGTGTATTTGACAGAAAACATTACAATTCATCAAACTTTAGTAACCAAGTCATTTCTGAGCTGAAACAACAAGAATATTGGTAAAATTGCATTTGTAAGCATATGTATTGCAGTTGGGCACATCTAACTTTACAGAATGAAGATATTGCAAAACCATCCTAAACAAGCTTCTCTTAGCCTGATATGCACCCACAATATACATAATGCTATTCAGTGTCATTGGTAAAGAGTTTTCATGTGTATTTGACAGAAAACATTACAATTCATCAAACTCTAGTAACCAAGTCATTTCTGAGCTGAAACAACAAGAATATAGGTAAAATTGCATTTGTAAGCATATGTAATGCAGTTGGGCACATCTAACTTTACAGAATGAAGATATTGCAAAACCACCCAAAACATCCTTCCCTTGGCCTGATATGCTCCCAAACTATACTTAAGGGCAATATCTGTCATTGGTGAAGAGTTTACAAGTGTATTTGACAGAAAACATTACAATTCATCAAACTCTAGTAACCAAGTCATTTCTGAGCTGAAACAACAAGAATATAGGTAAAATTGCATTTGTAAGCATATGTAATGCAGTTGGGCACATCTAACTTTACAGAATGAAGATATTGCAAAACCACCCAAAACATCCTTCCCTTGGCCTGATATGCTCCCAAACTATACTTAAGGGCAATATCTGTCATTGGTGAAGAGTTTACAAGTGTATTTGACAGAAAACATTACAATTCATCAAACTCTAGTAACCAAGTCATTTCTGAGCTGAAACAACAAGAATATAGGTAAAATTGCATTTGTAAGCATATGTAATGCAGTTGGGCACATCTAACTTTACAGAATGAAGATATTGCAAAACCACCCAAAACATCCTTCCCTTGGCCTGATATGCTCCCAAACTATACTTAAGGGCAATATCTGTCATTGGTGAAGAGTTTACAAGTGTATTTGACAGAAAACATTACAATTCATCAAACTCTAGTAACCAAGTCATTTCTGAGCTGAAACAACAAGAATATAGGTAAAATTGCATTTGTAAGCATATGTAATGCAGTTGGGCACATCTAACTTTACAGAATGAAGATATTGCAAAACCACCCAAAACATCCTTCCCTTGGCCTGATATGCTCCCAAACTATACTTAAGGGCAATATCTGTCATTGGTGAAGAGTTTACAAGTGTATTTGACAGAAAACATTACAATTCATCAAACTTTAGTAACCAAGTCATTTCTGAGCTGAAACAACAAGAATATAGGTAAAATTGCATTTGTAAGCATATGTAATGCAGTTGGGCACATCTAACTTTACAGAATGAAGATATTGCAAAACCACCCAAAACATCCTTCCCTTGGCCTGATATGCTCCCAAACTATACTTAAGGGCAATATCTGTCATTGGTGAAGAGTTTACAAGTGTATTTGACAGAAAACATTACAATTCATCAAACTCTAGTAACAAAGTCATTTCTGAACTGAAACAACAAGAATATAGGTAAAATTGCATTTGTAAGCATATGTATTGCAGTTGGGCACATCTAACTTTACAGAATGAAGATATTGCAAAACCACCCAAAACATCCTTCCCTTGGCCTGATTATGCTCCCAAACTATACTTAAGGGCAATATCTGTCATTGGTGAAGAGTTTACAAGTGTATTTGACAGAAAACATTACAATTCATCAAACTTTAGTAACCAAGTCATTTCTGAGCTGAAACAACAAGAATATTGGTAAAATTGCATTTGTAAGCATATGTATTGCAGTTGGGCACATCTAACTTTACAGAATGAAGATATTGCAAAACCACCCAAAACATCCTTCCCTTGGCCTGATATGCTCCCAAACTATACTTAAGGGCAATATCTGTCATTGGTGAAGAGTTTACAAGTGTATTTGACAGAAAACATTACAATTCATCAAACTTTAGTAACCAAGTCATTTCTGAGCTGAAACAACAAGAATATAGGTAAAATTGCATTTGTAAGCATATGTATTGCAGTTGGGCACATCTAACTTTACAGAATGAAGATATTGCAATACCACCCAAAACATCCTTCCCTCGGCCTGATATGCTCCCAAACTATACTTAAGGTCAATCTCTGTCATTGGTGAGGAGTTTACAAGAGTATTTGCAAGAAAACATTACAATTCATCAAACTTTAGTAACCAAGTCATTTCTGAGCTGAAACAACAAGAATATAGGTAAAATTGCATTTGTAAGCATATGTATTGCAGTTGGGCACATCTAACTTTACAGAATGAAGATATTGCAATACCACCCAAAACATCCTTCCCTCGGCCTGATATGCTCCCAAACTATACTTAAGGGCAATCTCTGTCATTGGTGAGGAGTTTACAAGAGTATTTGCAAGAAAACATTACAATTCATCAAACTTTAGTAACCAAGTCATTTCTGAGCTGAAACAACAAGAATATAGGTAAAATTGCATTTGTAAGCATATGTAATGCAGTTGGGCACATCTAACTTTACAGAATGAAGATATTGCAAAACCATCCTAAACAAGCTTCTCTTAGCCTGATATGCACCCACAATATACATAATGCTATTCAGTGTCATTGGTACAGAGTTTTCATGTGTATTTGACAGAAAACATTACAATTCATCAAACTCTAGTAACCAAGTCATTTCTGAGCTGAAACAACAAGAATATAGGTAAAATTGCATTTGTAAGCATATGTAATGCAGTTGGGCACATCTAACTTTACAGAATGAAGATATTGCAAAACCACCCAAAACATCCTTCCCTTTGCCTGATATGCTCCCAAACTATACTTAAGGGCAATATCTGTCATTGGTGAAGAGTTTGCAAGTGTATTTGACAGAAAACATTACAATTCATCAAACTTTAGTAACCAAGTCATTTCTGAGCTGAAACAACAAGAATATAGGTAAAATTGCATTTGTAAGCATATGTAATGCAGTTGGGCACATCTAACTTTACAGAATGAAGATATTGCAAAACCACCCAAAACATCCTTCCCTTGGCCTGATTATGCTCCCAAACTATACTTAAGGGCAATATCTGTCATTGGTGAAGAGTTTACAAGTGTATTTGACAGAAAACATTACAATTCATCAAACTTTAGTAACCAAGTCATTTCTGAGCTGAAACAACAAGAATATTGGTAAAATTGCATTTGTAAGCATATGTATTGCAGTTGGGCACATCTAACTTTACAGAATGAAGATATTGCAAAACCATCCTAAACAAGCTTCTCTTAGCCTGATATGCACCCACAATATACATAATGCTATTCAGTGTCATTGGTAAAGAGTTTTCATGTGAATTTGACAGAAAACATTACAATTCATCAAACTCTAGTAACCAAGTCATTTCTGAGCTGAAACAACAAGAATATAGGTAAAATTGCATTTGTAAGCATATGTAATGCAGTTGGGCACATCTAACTTTACAGAATGAAGATATTGCAAAACCACCCAAAACATCCTTCCCTTGGCCTGATATGCTCCCAAACTATACTTAAGGGCAATATCTGTCATTGGTGAAGAGTTTTCATGTGAATTTGACAGAAAACAATACAATTCATCAAACTCTAGTAACCAAGTCATTTCTGAGCTGAAACAACAAGAATATAGGTAAAATTGCATTTGTAAGCATATGTAATGCAGTTGGGCACATCTAACTTTACAGAATGAAGATATTGCAAAACCACCCAAAACATCCTTCCCTTGGCCTGATATGCTCCCAAACTATACTTAAGGGCAATATCTGTCATTGGTGAAGAGTTTACAAGTGTATTTGACAGAAAACATTACAATTCATCAAACTCTAGTAACCAAGTCATTTCTGAGCTGAAACAACAAGAATATAGGTAAAATTGCATTTGTAAGCATATGTATTGCAGTTGGGCACATCTACCTTTACAGAATGAAGATATTGCAAAACCACCCAAAACATCCTTCCCTTGGCCTGATATGCTCCCAAACTATACTTAAGGGCAATATCTGTCATTGGTGAAGAGTTTACAAGTGTATTTGACAGAAAACATTACAATTCATCAAACTTTAGTAACCAAGTCATTTCTGAGCTGAAACAACAAGAATATTGGTAAAATTGCATTTGTAAGCATATGTATTGCAGTTGGGCACATCTAACTTTACAGAATGAAGATATTGCAAAACCATCCTAAACAAGCTTCTCTTAGCCTGATATGCACCCACAATATACATAATGCTATTCAGTGTCATTGGTAAAGAGTTTTCATGTGTATTTGACAGAAAACATTACAATTCATCAAACTCTAGTAACCAAGTCATTTCTGAGCTGAAACAACAAGAATATAGGTAAAATTGCATTTGTAAGCATATGTAATGCAGTTGGGCACATCTAACTTTACAGAATGAAGATATTGCAAAACCACCCAAAACATCCTTCCCTTGGCCTGATATGCTCCCAAACTATACTTAAGGGCAATATCTGTCATTGGTGAAGAGTTTACAAGTGTATTTGACAGAAAACATTACAATTCATCAAACTCTAGTAACCAAGTCATTTCTGAGCTGAAACAACAAGAATATAGGTAAAATTGCATTTGTAAGCATATGTAATGCAGTTGGGCACATCTAACTTTACAGAATGAAGATATTGCAAAACCACCCAAAACATCCTTCCCTTGGCCTGATATGCTCCCAAACTATACTTAAGGGCAATATCTGTCATTGGTGAAGAGTTTACAAGTGTATTTGACAGAAAACATTACAATTCATCAAACTTTAGTAACCAAGTCATTTCTGAGCTGAAACAACAAGAATATAGGTAAAATTGCATTTGTAAGCATATGTATTGCAGTTGGGCACATCTAACTTTACAGAATGAAGATATTGCAATACCATCCTAAACAAGCTTCTCTTAGCCTGATATGCACCCACAATATACATAATGCTATTCAGTGTCATTGGTGAAGAGTTTACAAGTGTATTTGACAGAAAACATTACAATTCATCAAACTCTAGTAACCAAGTCATTTCTGAGCTGAAACAACAAGAATATAGGTAAAATTGCATTTGTAAGCATATGTATTGCAGTTGGGCACATCTTACTTTACAGAATGAAGATATTGCAAAACCACCCAAAACATCCTTCCCTTGGCCTGATATGCTCCCAAACTATACTTAAGGGCAATATCTGTCATTGGTGAAGAGTTTACAAGTGTATTTGACAGAAAACATTACAATTCATCAAACTTTAGTAACCAAGTCATTTCTGAGCTGAAACAACAAGAATATAGGTAAAATTGCATTTGTAAGCATATGTAATGCAGTTGGGCACATCTAACTTTACAGAATGAAGATATTGCAAAACCACCCAAAACATCCTTCCCTTGGCCTGATATGCTCCCAAACTATACTTAAGGGCAATATCTGTCATTGGTGAAGAGTTTACAAGTGTATTTGACAGAAAACATTACAATTCATCAAACTCTAGTAACAAAGTCATTTCTGAACTGAAACAACAAGAATATAGGTAAAATTGCATTTGTAAGCATATGTATTGCAGTTGGGCACATCTAACTTTACAGAATGAAGATATTGCAAAACCACCCAAAACATCCTTCCCTTGGCCTGATTATGCTCCCAAACTATACTTAAGGGCAATATCTGTCATTGGTGAAGAGTTTACAAGTGTATTTGACAGAAAACATTACAATTCATCAAACTTTAGTAACCAAGTCATTTCTGAGCTGAAACAACAAGAATATTGGTAAAATTGCATTTGTAAGCATATGTATTGCAGTTGGGCACATCTAACTTTACAGAATGAAGATATTGCAAAACCATCCTAAACAAGCTTCTCTTAGCCTGATATGCACCCACAATATACATAATGCTATTCAGTGTCATTGGTAAAGAGTTTTCATGTGTATTTGACAGAAAACATTACAATTCATCAAACTCTAGTAACCAAGTCATTTCTGAGCTGAAACAACAAGAATATAGGTAAAATTGCATTTGTAAGCATATGTAATGCAGTTGGGCACATCTAACTTTACAGAATGAAGATATTGCAAAACCACCCAAAACATCCTTCCCTTGGCCTGATATGCTCCCAAACTATACTTAAGGGCAATATCTGTCATTGGTGAAGAGTTTACAAGTGTATTTGACAGAAAACATTACAATTCATCAAACTTTAGTAACCAAGTCATTTCTGAGCTGAAACAACAAGAATATAGGTAAACTTGCATTTGTAAGCATATGTAATGCAGTTGGGCACATCTAACTTTACAGAATGAAGATATTGCAAAACCACCCAAAACATCCTTCCCTTGGCCTGATATGCTCCCAAACTATACTTAAGGGCAATATCTGTCATTGGTGAAGAGTTTACAAGTGTACTTGACAGAAAACATTACAATTCATCAAACTCTAGTAACAAAGTCATTTCTGAGCTGAAACAACAAGAATATAGGTAAAATTGCATTTGTAAGCATATGTATTGCAGTTGGGCACATCTAACTTTACAGAATGAAGATATTGCAAAACCACCCAAAACATCCTTCCCTTGGCCTGATTATGCTCCCAAACTATACTTAAGGGCAATATCTGTCATTGGTGAAGAGTTTACAAGTGTATTTGACAGAAAACATTACAATTCATCAAACTTTAGTAACCAAGTCATTTCTGAGCTGAAACAACAAGAATATAGGTAAAATTGCATTTATAAGCATATGTAATGCAGTTGGGCACATCTAACTTTACAGAATGAAGATATTGCAATACCATCCTAAACAAGCTTCTCTTAGCCTGATATGCACCCACAATATACATAATGCCATTCAGTGTCATTGGTGAAGAGTTTACAAGTGTATTTGACAGAAAACATTACAATTCATCAAACTCTAGTAACCAAGTCATTTCTGAGCTGAAACAACAAGAATATAGGTAAAATTGCATTTGTAAGCATATGTATTGCAGTTGGGCACATCTTACTTTACAGAATGAAGATATTGCAAAACCACCCAAAACATCCTTCCCTTGGCCTGATATGCTCCCAAACTATACTTAAGGGCAATATCTGTCATTGGTGAAGAGTTTACAAGTGTATTTGACAGAAAACATTACAATTCATCAAACTTTAGTAACCAAGTCATTTCTGAGCTGAAACAACAAGAATATAGGTAAAATTGCATTTGTAAGCATATGTAATGCAGTTGGGCACATCTAACTTTACAGAATGAAGATATTGCAAAACCACCCAAAACATCCTTCCCTTGGCCTGATATGCTCCCAAACTATACTTAAGGGCAATATCTGTCATTGGTGAAGAGTTTACAAGTGTATTTGACAGAAAACATTACAATTCATCAAACTTTAGTAACCAAGTCATTTCTGAGCTGAAACAACAAGAATATAGGTAAAATTGCATTTGTAAGCATATGTAATGCAGTTGGGCACATCTAACTTTACAGAATGAAGATATTGCAAAACCATCCTAAACAAGCTTCTCTTAGCCTGATATGCACCCACAATATACATAATGCTATTCAGTGTCATTGGTACAGAGTTTTCATGTGTATTTGACAGAAAACATTACAATTCATCAAACTCTAGTAACCAAGTCATTTCTGAGCTGAAACAACAAGAATATAGGTAAAATTGCATTTGTAAGCATATGTAATGCAGTTGGGCACATCTAACTTTACAGAATGAAGATATTGCAAAACCACCCAAAACATCCTTCCCTTGGCCTGATATGCTCCCAAACTATACTTAAGGGCAATATCTGTCATTGGTGAAGAGTTTACAAGTGTATTTGACAGAAAACATTACAATTCATCAAACTTTAGTAACCAAGTCATTTCTGAGCTGAAACAACAAGAATATAGGTAAAATTGCATTTGTAAGCATATGTAATGCAGTTGGGCACATCTAACTTTACAGAATGAAGATATTGCAAAACCACCCAAAACATCCTTCCCTTGGCCTGATATGCTCCCAAACTATACTTAAGGGCAATATCTGTCATTGGTGAAGAGTTTACAAGTGTATTTGACAGAAAACATTACAATTCATCAAACTCTAGTAACAAAGTCATTTCTGAGCTGAAACAACAAGAATATAGGTAAAATTGCATTTGTAAGCATATGTATTGCAGTTGGGCACATCTAACTTTACAGAATGAAGATATTGCAAAACCACCCAAAACATCCTTCCCTTGGCCTGATTATGCTCCCAAACTATACTTAAGGGCAATATCTGTCATTGGTGAAGAGTTTACAAGTGTATTTGACAGAAAACATTACAATTCATCAAACTTTAGTAACCAAGTCATTTCTGAGCTGAAACAACAAGAATATTGGTAAAATTGCATTTGTAAGCATATGTATTGCAGTTGGGCACATCTAACTTTACAGAATGAAGATATTGCAAAACCATCCTAAACAAGCTTCTCTTAGCCTGATATGCACCCACAATATACATAATGCTATTCAGTGTCATTGGTAAAGAGTTTTCATGTGAATTTGACAGAAAACATTACAATTCATCAAACTCTAGTAACCAAGTCATTTCTGAGCTGAAACAACAAGAATATAGGTAAAATTGCATTTGTAAGCATATGTAATGCAGTTGGGCACATCTAACTTTACAGAATGAAGATATTGCAAAACCACCCAAAACATCCTTCCCTTGGCCTGATATGCTCCCAAACTATACTTAAGGGCAATATCTGTCATTGGTGAAGAGTTTACAAGTGTATTTGACAGAAAACATTACAATTCATCAAACTCTAGTAACCAAGTCATTTCTGAGCTGAAACAACAAGAATATAGGTAAAATTGCATTTGTAAGCATATGTATTGCAGTTGGGCACATCTAACTTTACAGAATGAAGATATTGCAAAACCACCCAAAACATCCTTCCCTTGGCCTGATATGCTCCCAAACTATACTTAAGGGCAATATCTGTCATTGGTGAAGAGTTTACAAGTGTATTTGACAGAAAACATTACAATTCATCAGACTCTAGTAACCAAGTCATTTCTGAGCTGAAACAACAAGAATATAGGTAAAATTGCATTTGTAAGCATATGTATTGCAGTTGGGCACATCTACCTTTACAGAATGAAGATATTGCAAAACCACCCAAAACATCCTTCCCTTGGCCTGATATGCTCCCAAACTATACTTAAGGGCAATATCTGTCATTGGTGAAGAGTTTACAAGTGTATTTGACAGAAAACATTACAATTCATCAAACTTTAGTAACCAAGTCATTTCTGAGCTGAAACAACAATAATATAGGTAAAATTGCATTTGTAAGCATATGTAATGCAGTTGGGCACATCTAACTTTACAGAATGAAGATATTGCAAAACCACCCAAAACATCCTTCCCTTGGCCTGATATGCTCCCAAACTATACTTAAGGGCAATATCTGTCATTGGTGAAGAGTTTACAAGTGTATTTGACAGAAAACATTACAATTCATCAAACTTTAGTAACCAAGTCATTTCTGAGCTGAAACAACAAGAATATAGGTAAAATTGCATTTGTAAGCATATGTATTGCAGTTGGGCACATCTGACTTTACAGAATGAAGATATTGCAATACCACCCAAAACATCCTTCCCTCGGCCTGATATGCTCCCAAACTATACTTAAGGGCAATCTCTGTCATTGGTGAGGAGTTTACAAGAGTATTTGCAAGAAAACATTACAATTCATCAAACTTTAGTAACCAAGTCATTTCTGAGCTGAAACAACAAGAATATAGGTAAAATTGCATTTGTAAGCATATGTAATGCAGTTGGGCACATCTAACTTTACAGAATGAAGATATTGCAAAACCATCCTAAACAAGCTTCTCTTAGCCTGATATGCACCCACAATATACATAATGCTATTCAGTGTCATTGGTACAGAGTTTTCATGTGTATTTGACAGAAAACATTACAATTCATCAAACTCTAGTAACCAAGTCATTTCTGAGCTGAAACAACAAGAATATAGGTAAAATTGCATTTGTAAGCATATGTAATGCAGTTGGGCACATCTAACTTTACAGAATGAAGATATTGCAAAACCACCCAAAACATCCTTCCCTTGGCCTGATATGCTCCCAAACTATACTTAAGGGCAATATCTGTCATTGGTGAAGAGTTTACAAGTGTATTTGACAGAAAACATTACAATTCATCAAACTTTAGTAACCAAGTCATTTCTGAGCTGAAACAACAAGAATATAGGTAAAATTGCATTTGTAAGCATATGTAATGCAGTTGGGCACATCTAACTTTACAGAATGAAGATATTGCAAAACCACCCAAAACATCCTTCCCTTGGCCTGATATGCTCCCAAACTATACTTAAGGGCAATATCTGTCATTGGTGAAGAGTTTACAAGTGTATTTGACAGAAAACATTACAATTCATCAAACTCTAGTAACAAAGTCATTTCTGAGCTGAAACAACAAGAATATAGGTAAAATTGCATTTGTAAGCATATGTATTGCAGTTGGGCACATCTAACTTTACAGAATGAAGATATTGCAAAACCACCCAAAACATCCTTCCCTTGGCCTGATTATGCTCCCAAACTATACTTAAGGGCAATATCTGTCATTGGTGAAGAGTTTACAAGTGTATTTGACAGAAAACATTACAATTCATCAAACTTTAGTAACCAAGTCATTTCTGAGCTGAAACAACAAGAATATTGGTAAAATTGCATTTGTAAGCATATGTATTGCAGTTGGGCACATCTAACTTTACAGAATGAAGATATTGCAAAACCATCCTAAACAAGCTTCTCTTAGCCTGATATGCACCCACAATATACATAATGCTATTCAGTGTCATTGGTAAAGAGTTTTCATGTGAATTTGACAGAAAACATTACAATTCATCAAACTCTAGTAACCAAGTCATTTCTGAGCTGAAACAACAAGAATATAGGTAAAATTGCATTTGTAAGCATATGTAATGCAGTTGGGCACATCTAACTTTACAGAATGAAGATATTGCAAAACCACCCAAAACATCCTTCCCTTGGCCTGATATGCTCCCAAACTATACTTAAGGGCAATATCTGTCATTGGTGAAGAGTTTACAAGTGTATTTGACAGAAAACATTACAATTCATCAAACTCTAGTAACCAAGTCATTTCTGAGCTGAAACAACAAGAATATAGGTAAAATTGCATTTGTAAGCATATGTATTGCAGTTGGGCACATCTAACTTTACAGAATGAAGATATTGCAAAACCACCCAAAACATCCTTCCCTTGGCCTGATATGCTCCCAAACTATACTTAAGGGCAATATCTGTCATTGGTGAAGAGTTTACAAGTGTATTTGACAGAAAACATTACAATTCATCAGACTCTAGTAACCAAGTCATTTCTGAGCTGAAACAACAAGAATATAGGTAAAATTGCATTTGTAAGCATATGTATTGCAGTTGGGCACATCTACCTTTACAGAATGAAGATATTGCAAAACCACCCAAAACATCCTTCCCTTGGCCTGATATGCTCCC
Organism: Amia ocellicauda; assembly: GCF_036373705.1. Lineage (NCBI taxonomy): Eukaryota > Metazoa > Chordata > Actinopteri > Amiiformes > Amiidae > Amia > Amia ocellicauda. The sequence goes on along the minus strand of NW_027102712.1, from coordinate 148,794 downwards.
AAACTATACTTAAGGGCAATATCTGTCATTGGTGAAGAGTTTACAAGTGTATTTGACAGAAAACATTACAATTCATCAAACTTTAGTAACCAAGTCATTTCTGAGCTGAAACAACAAGAATATAGGTAAAATTGCATTTGTAAGCATATGTAATGCAGTTGGGCACATCTAACTTTACAGAATGAAGATATTGCAAAACCACCCAAAACATCCTTCCCTTGGCCTGATATGCTCCCAAACTATACTTAAGGGCAATATCTGTCATTGGTGAAGAGTTTACAAGTGTATTTGACAGAAAACATTACAATTCATCAAACTTTAGTAACCAAGTCATTTCTGAGCTGAAACAACAAGAATATAGGTAAAATTGCATTTGTAAGCATATGTAATGCAGTTGGGCACATCTAACTTTACAGAATGAAGATATTGCAAAACCACCCAAAACATCCTTCCCTTGGCCTGATATGCTCCCAAACTATACTTAAGGGCAATATCTGTCATTGGTGAAGAGTTTACAAGTGTATTTGACAGAAAACATTACAATTCATCAAACTTTAGTAACCAAGTCATTTCTGAGCTGAAACAACAAGAATATAGGTAAAATTGCATTTGTAAGCATATGTAATGCAGTTGGGCACATCTAACTTTACAGAATGAAGATATTGCAAAACCACCCAAAACATCCTTCCCTTGGCCTGATATGCTCCCAAACTATACTTAAGGGCAATATCTGTCATTGGTGAAGAGTTTACAAGTGTATTTGACAGAAAACATTACAATTCATCAAACTTTAGTAACCAAGTCATTTCTGAGCTGAAACAACAAGAATATAGGTAAAATTGCATTTGTAAGCATATGTATTGCAGTTGGGCACATCTAACTTTACAGAATGAAGATATTGCAATACCATCCTAAACAAGCTTCTCTTAGCCTGATATGCACCCACAATATACATAATGCTATTCAGTGTCATTGGTGAAGAGTTTACAAGTGTATTTGACAGAAAACATTACAATTCATCAAACTCTAGTAACCAAGTCATTTCTGAGCTGAAACAACAAGAATATAGGTAAAATTGCATTTGTAAGCATATGTATTGCAGTTGGGCACATCTTACTTTACAGAATGAAGATATTGCAAAACCACCCAAAACATCCTTCCCTTGGCCTGATATGCTCCCAAACTATACTTAAGGGCAATATCTGTCATTGGTGAAGAGTTTACAAGTGTATTTGACAGAAAACATTACAATTCATCAAACTCTAGTATCCAAGTCATTTCTGAGCTGAAACAACAAGAATATAGGTAAAATTGCATTTGTAAGCATATGTAATGCAGTTGGGCACATCTAACTTTACAGAATGAAGATATTGCAAAACCACCCAAAACATCCTTCCCTTGGCCTGATATGCTCCCAAACTATACTTAAGGGCAATATCTGTCATTGGTGAAGAGTTTACAAGTGTATTTGACAGAAAACATTACAATTCATCAAACTTTAGTAACCAAGTCATTTCTGAGCTGAAACAACAAGAATATAGGTAAAATTGCATTTGTAAGCATATGTATTGCAGTTGGGCACATCTAACTTTACAGAATGAAGATATTGCAATACCACCCAAAACATCCTTCCCTCGGCCTGATATGCTCCCAAACTATACTTAAGGGCAATCTCTGTCATTGGTGAGGAGTTTACAAGAGTATTTGCAAGAAAACATTACAATTCATCAAACTTTAGTAACCAAGTCATTTCTGAGCTGAAACAACAAGAATATAGGTAAAATTGCATTTGTAAGCATATGTAATGCAGTTGGGCACATCTAACTATACAGAATGAAGATATTGCAAAACCACCCAAAACATCCTTCCCTTGGCCTGATATGCTCCCAAACTATACTTAAGGGCAATATCTGTCATTGGTGAAGAGTTTACAAGTGTATTTGACAGAAAACATTACAATTCATCAAACTCTAGTAACAAAGTCATTTCTGAGCTGAAACAACAAGAATATAGGTAAAATTGCATTTGTAAGCATATGTATTGCAGTTGGGCACATCTAACTTTACAGAATGAAGATATTGCAAAACCACCCAAAACATCCTTCCCTTGGCCTGATTATGCTCCCAAACTATACTTAAGGGCAATATCTGTCATTGGTGAAGAGTTTACAAGTGTATTTGACAGAAAACATTACAATTCATCAAACTTTAGTAACCAAGTCATTTCTGAGCTGAAACAACAAGAATATTGGTAAAATTGCATTTGTAAGCATATGTATTGCAGTTGGGCACATCTAACTTTACAGAATGAAGATATTGCAAAACCATCCTAAACAAGCTTCTCTTAGCCTGATATGCACCCACAATATACATAATGCTATTCAGTGTCATTGGTAAAGAGTTTTCATGTGTATTTGACAGAAAACATTACAATTCATCAAACTCTAGTAACCAAGTCATTTCTGAGCTGAAACAACAAGAATATAGGTAAAATTGCATTTGTAAGCATATGTAATGCAGTTGGGCACATCTAACTTTACAGAATGAAGATATTGCTAAACCACCCAAAACATCCTTCCCTTGGCCTGATATGCTCCCAAACTATACTTAAGGGCAATATCTGTCATTGGTGAAGAGTTTACAAGTGTATTTGACAGAAAACATTACAATTCATCAAACTCTAGTAACCAAGTCATTTCTGAGCTGAAACAACAAGAATATAGGTAAAATTGCATTTGTAAGCATATGTAATGCAGTTGGGCACATCTAACTTTACAGAATGAAGATATTGCAAAACCACCCAAAACATCCTTCCCTTGGCCTGATATGCTCCCAAACTATACTTAAGGGCAATATCTGTCATTGGTGAAGAGTTTACAAGTGTATTTGACAGAAAACATTACAATTCATCAAACTCTAGTAACCAAGTCATTTCTGAGCTGAAACAACAAGAATATAGGTAAAATTGCATTTGTAAGCATATGTAATGCAGTTGGGCACATCTAACTTTACAGAATGAAGATATTGCAAAACCACCCAAAACATCCTTCCCTTGGCCTGATATGCTCCCAAACTATACTTAAGGGCAATATCTGTCATTGGTGAAGAGTTTACAAGTGTATTTGACAGAAAACATTACAATTCATCAAACTTTAGTAACCAAGTCATTTCTGAGCTGAAACAACAAGAATATAGGTAAAATTGCATTTGTAAGCATATGTATTGCAGTTGGGCACATCTAACTTTACAGAATGAAGATATTGCAATACCATCCTAAACAAGCTTCTCTTAGCCTGATATGCACCCACAATATACATAATGCTATTCAGTGTCATTGGTGAAGAGTTTACAAGTGTATTTGACAGAAAACATTACAATTCATCAAACTCTAGTAACCAAGTCATTTCTGAGCTGAAACAACAAGAATATAGGTAAAATTGCATTTGTAAGCATATGTATTGCAGTTGGGCACATCTTACTTTACAGAATGAAGATATTGCAAAACCACCCAAAACATCCTTCCCTTGGCCTGATATGCTCCCAAACTATACTTAAGGGCAATATCTGTCATTGGTGAAGAGTTTACAAGTGTATTTGACAGAAAACATTACAATTCATCAAACTTTAGTAACCAAGTCATTTCTGAGCTGAAACAACAAGAATATAGGTAAAATTGCATTTGTAAGCATATGTAATGCAGTTGGGCACATCTAACTTTACAGAATGAAGATATTGCAAAACCACCCAAAACATCCTTCCCTTGGCCTGATATGCTCCCAAACTATACTTAAGGGCAATATCTGTCATTGGTGAAGAGTTTAAGAGTGTATTTGACAGAAAACATTACAATTCATCAAACTCTAGTAACCAAGTCATTTCTGAGCTGAAACAACAAGAATATAGGTAAAATTGCATTTGTAAGCATATGTAATGCAGTTGGGCACATCTAACTTTACAGAATGAAGATATTGCTAAACCACCCAAAACATCCTTCCCTTGGCCTGATATGCTCCCAAACTATACTTAAGGGCAATATCTGTCATTGGTGAAGAGTTTACAAGTGTATTTGACAGAAAACATTACAATTCATCAAACTCTAGTAACCAAGTCATTTCTGAGCTGAAACAACAAGAATATAGGTAAAATTGCATTTGTAAGCATATGTAATGCAGTTGGGCACATCTAACTTTACAGAATGAAGATATTGCAAAACCACCCAAAACATCCTTCCCTTGGCCTGATATGCTCCCAAACTATACTTAAGGGCAATATCTGTCATTGGTGAAGAGTTTACAAGTGTATTTGACAGAAAACATTACAATTCATCAAACTCTAGTAACCAAGTCATTTCTGAGCTGAAACAACAAGAATATAGGTAAAATTGCATTTGTAAGCATATGTAATGCAGTTGGGCACATCTAACTTTACAGAATGAAGATATTGCAAAACCACCCAAAACATCCTTCCCTTGGCCTGATATGCTCCCAAACTATACTTAAGGGCAATATCTGTCATTGGTGAAGAGTTTACAAGTGTATTTGACAGAAAACATTACAATTCATCAAACTGTAGTAACCAAGTCATTTCTGAGCTGAAACAACAAGAATATAGGCAAAATTGCATTTGTAAGCATATGTATTGCAGTTGGGCACATCTAACTTTACAGAATGAAGATATTGCAATACCATCCTAAACAAGCTTCTCTTAGCCTGATATGCACCCACAATATACATAATGCTATTCAGTGTCATTGGTGAAGAGTTTACAAGTGTATTTGACAGAAAACATTACAATTCATCAAACTCTAGTAACCAAGTCATTTCTGAGCTGAAACAACAAGAATATAGGTAAAATTGCATTTGTAAGCATATGTATTGCAGTTGGGCACATCTTACTTTACAGAATGAAGATATTGCAAAACCACCCAAAACATCCTTCCCTTGGCCTGATATGCTCCCAAACTATACTTAAGGGCAATATCTGTCATTGGTGAAGAGTTTACAAGTGTATTTGACAGAAAACATAACAATTCATCAAACTTTAGTAACCAAGTCATTTCTGAGCTGAAACAACAAGAATATAGGTAAAATTGCATTTGTAAGCATATGTAATGCAGTTGGGCACATCTAACTTTACAGAATGAAGATATTGCAAAACCACCCAAAACATCCTTCCCTTGGCCTGATATGCTCCCAAACTATACTTAAGGGCAATATCTGTCATTGGTGAAGAGTTTAAGAGTGTATTTGACAGAAAACATTACAATTCATCAAACTCTAGTAACCAAGTCATTTCTGAGCTGAAACAACAAGAATATAGGTAAAATTGCATTTGTAAGCATATGTAATGCAGTTGGGCACATCTAACTTTACAGAATGAAGATATTGCAAAACCACCCAAAACATCCTTCCCTTGGCCTGATATGCTCCCAAACTATACTTAAGGGCAATATCTGTCATTGGTGAAGAGTTTACAAGTGTATTTGACAGAAAACATTACAATTCATCAAACTTTAGTAACCAAGTCATTTCTGAGCTGAAACAACAAGAATATAGGTAAAATTGCATTTGTAAGCATATGTATTGCAGTTGGGCACATCTAACTTTACAGAATGAAGATATTGCAAAACCACCCAAAACATCCTTCCCTTGGCCTGATATGCTCCCAAACTATACTTAAGGGCAATATCTGTCATTGGTGAAGAGTTTACAAGTGTATTTGACAGAAAACATTACAATTCATCAAACTTTAGTAACCAAGTCATTTCTGAGCTGAAACAACAAGAATATAGGTAAAATTGCATTTGTAAGCATATGTATTGCAGTTGGGCACATCTAACTTTACAGAATGAAGATATTGCAATACCACCCAAAACATCCTTCCCTCGGCCTGATATGCTCCCAAACTATACTTAAGGTCAATCTCTGTCATTGGTGAGGAGTTTACAAGAGTATTTGCAAGAAAACATTACAATTCATCAAACTTTAGTAACCAAGTCATTTCTGAGCTGAAACAACAAGAATATAGGTAAAATTGCATTTGTAAGCATATGTAATGCAGTTGGGCACATCTAACTTTACAGAATGAAGATATTGCAAAACCATCCTAAACAAGCTTCTCTTAGCCTGATATGCACCCACAATATACATAATGCTATTCAGTGTCATTGGTGAAGAGTTTACAAGTGTATTTGACAGAAAACATTACAATTCATCAAACTCTAGTAACCAAGTCATTTCTGAGCTGAAACAACAAGAATATAGGTAAAATTGCATTTGTAAGCATATGTAATGCAGTTGGGCACATCTAACTTTACAGAATGAAGATATTGCAAAACCACCCAAAACATCCTTCCCTTGGCCTGATATGCTCCCAAACTATACTTAAGGGCAATATCTGTCATTGGTGAAGAGTTTACAAGTGTATTTGACAGAAAACATTACAATTCATCAAACTCTAGTAACCAAGTCATTTCTGAGCTGAAACAACAAGAATATAGGTAAAATTGCATTTGTAAGCATATGTAATGCAGTTGGGCACATCTAACTTTACAGAATGAAGATATTGCAAAACCACCCAAAACATCCTTCCCTTGGCCTGATATGCTCCCAAACTATACTTAAGGGCAATATCTGTCATTGGTGAAGAGTTTACAAGTGTATTTGACAGAAAACATTTAATTCATCAAACTTTAGTAACCAAGTCATTTCTGAGCTGAAACAACAAGAATATAGGTAAAATTGCATTTGTAAGCATATGTATTGCAGTTGGGCACATCTAACTTTACAGAATGAAGATATTGCAATACCATCCTAAACAAGCTTCTCTTAGCCTGATATGCACCCACAATATACATAATGCTATTCAGTGTCATTGGTGAAGAGTTTACAAGTGTATTTGACAGAAAACATTACAATTCATCAAACTCTAGTAACCAAGTCATTTCTGAGCTGAAACAACAAGAATATAGGTAAAATTGCATTTGTAAGCATATGTAATGCAGTTGGGCACATCTAACTTTACAGAATGAAGATATTGCAAAACCACCCAAAACATCCTTCCCTTGGCCTGATATGCTCCCAAACTATACTTAAGGGCAATATCTGTCATTGGTGAAGAGTTTACAAGTGTATTTGACAGAAAACATTACAATTCATCAAACTTTAGTAACCAAGTCATTTCTGAGCTGAAACAACAAGAATATAGGTAAAATTGCATTTGTAAGCATATGTATTGCAGTTGGGCACATCTAACTTTACAGAATGAAGATATTGCAATACCACCCAAAACATCCTTCCCTCGGCCTGATATGCTCCCAAACTATACTTAAGGTCAATCTCTGTCATTGGTGAGGAGTTTACAAGAGTATTTGCAAGAAAACATTACAATTCATCAAACTTTAGTAACCAAGTCATTTCTGAGCTGAAACAACAAGAATATAGGTAAAATTGCATTTGTAAGCATATGTAATGCAGTTGGGCACATCTAACTTTACAGAATGAAGATATTGCAAAACCATCCTAAACAAGCTTCTCTTAACCTGATATGCACCCACAATATTCATAATGCTATTCAGTGTCATTGGTAAAGAGTTTTCATGTGTATTTGACAGAAAACATTACAATTCATCAAACTCTAATAACCAAGTCATTTCTGAGCTGAAACAACAAGAATATAGGTAAAATTGCATTTGTAAGCATATGTATTGCAGTTGGGCACATCTACCTTTACAGAATGAAGATATTGCAAAACCACCCAAAACATCCTTCCCTTGGCCTGATATGCTCCCAAACTATACTTAAGGGCAATATCTGTCATTGGTGAAGAGTTTACAAGTGTATTTGACAGAAAACATTACAATTCATCAAACTCTAGTAACCAAGTCATTTCTGAGCTGAAACAACAAGAATATAGGTAAAATTGCATTTGTAAGCATATGTAATGCAGTTGGGCACATCTAACTTTACAGAATGAAGATATTGCAAAACCACCCAAAACATCCTTCCCTTGGCCTGATATGCTCCCAAACTATACTTAAGGGCAATATCTGTCATTGGTGAAGAGTTTACAAGTGTATTTGACAGAAAACATTACAATTCATCAAACTTTAGTAACCAAGTCATTTCTGAGCTGAAACAACAAGAATATAGGTAAAATTGCATTTGTAAGCATATGTAATGCAGTTGGGCACATCTAACTTTACAGAATGAAGATATTGCAAAACCACCCAAAACATCCTTCCCTTGGCCTGATATGCTCCCAAACTATACTTAAGGGCAATATCTGTCATTGGTGAAGAGTTTACAAGTGTATTTGACAGAAAACATTACAATTCATCAAACTTTAGTAACCAAGTCATTTCTGAGCTGAAACAACAAGAATATAGGTAAAATTGCATTTGTAAGCATATGTAATGCAGTTGGGCACATCTAACTTTACAGAATGAAGATATTGCAAAGCCACCCAAAACATCCTTCCCTTGGCCTGATATGCTCCCAAACTATACTTAAGGGCAATATCTGTCATTGGTGAAGAGTTTACAAGTGTATTTGACAGAAAACATTACAATTCATCAAACTTTAGTAACCAAGTCATTTCTGAGCTGAAACAACAAGAATATTGGTAAAATTGCATTTGTAAGCATATGTATTGCATTTGGGCACATCTAACTTTACAGAATGAAGATATTGCAAAACCACCCAAAACATCCTTCCCTCGGCCTGATATGCTCCCAAACTATACTTAAGGGCAATATCTGTCATTGGTGAAGAGTTTACAAGTGTATTTGACAGAAAACATTACAATTCATCAAACTTTAATAACCAAGTCATTTCTGAGCTGATACAACAAGAATATTGGTAAAATTGCATTTGTAAGCATATGTATTGCAGTTGGGCACATCTAACTTTACAGAATAAAGATATTGCAAAACCATCCTAAACAAGCTTCTCTTAGCCTGATATGCACCCACAATATACATAATGCTATTCAGTGTCATTGGTAAAGAGTTTTCATGTGTATTTGACAGAAAACATTACAATTCATCAAACTCTAATAACCAAGTCATTTCTGAGCTGAAACAACAAGAATATAGGTAAAATTGTATTTGTAAGCATATGTAATGCAGTTGGGCACATCTAACTTTACAGAATGAAGATATTGCAAAACACCCAAAACATCCTTCCCTTGGCCTGATATGCTCCCAAACTATACTTAAGGGCAATATCTGTCATTGGTGAAGAGTTTACAAGTGTATTTGACAGAAAACATTACAATTCATCAAACTTTAGTAACCAAGTCATTTCTGAGCTGAAACAACAAGAATATTGGTAAAATTGCATTTGTAAGCATATGTATTGCAGTTGGGCACATCTAACTTTACAGAATGAAGATATTGCAAAACCATCCTAAACAAGCTTCTCTTAGCCTGATATTCACCCACAATATACATAATGCTATTCAGTGTCATTGGTAAAGAGTTTTCATGTGTATTTGACAGAAAACATTACAATTCATCAAACTCTAGTAACCAAGTCATTTCTGAGCTGAAACAACAAGAATATAGGTAAAATTGCATTTGTAAGCATATGTAATGCAGTTGGGCACATCTAACTTTACAGAATGAAGATATTGCAAAACCACCCAAAACATCCTTCCCTTGGCCTGATATGCTCCCAAACTATACTTAAGGGCAATATCTGTCATTGGTGAAGAGTTTACAAGTGTATTTGACAGAAAACATTACAATTCATCAAACTTTAGTAACCAAGTCATTTCTGAGCTGAAACAACAAGAATATAGGTAAAATTGCATTTGTAAGCATATGTAATGCAGTTGGGCACATCTAACTTTACAGAATGAAGATATTGCAAAACCACCCAAAACATCCTTCCCTTGGCCTGATATGCTCCCAAACTATACTTAAGGGCAATATCTGTCATTGGTGAAGAGTTTACAAGTGTATTTGACAGAAAACATTACAATTCATCAAACTTTAGTAACCAAGTCATTTCTGAGCTGAAACAACAAGAATATAGGTAAAATTGCATTTGTAAGCATATGTAATGCAGTTGGGCACATCTAACTTTACAGAATGAAGATATTGCAAAGCCACCCAAAACATCCTTCCCTTGGCCTGATATGCTCCCAAAATATACTTAAGGGCAATATCTGTCATTGGTGAAGGGTTTACAAGTGTATTTGACAGAAAACATTACAATTCATCAAACTTTAGTAACCAAGTCATTTCTGAGCTGAAACAACAAGAATATTGGTAAAATTGCATTTGTAAGCATATGTATTGCATTTGGGCACATCTAACTTTACAGAATGAAGATATTGCAAAACCACCCAAAACATCCTTCCCTCGGCCTGATATGCTCCCAAACTATACTTAAGGGCAATATCTGTCATTGGTGAAGAGTTTACAGGTGTATTTGACAGAAAACATTACAATTCATCAAACTTTAATAACCAAGTCATTTCTGAGCTGAAACAACAAGAATATTGGTAAAATTGCATTTGTAAGCATATGTATTGCAGTTGGGCACATCTAACTTTACAGAATAAAGATATTGCAAAACCATCCTAAACAAGCTTCTCTTAGCCTGATATGCACCCACAATATACATAATGCTATTCAGTGTCATTGGTAAAGAGTTTTCATGTGTATTTGACAGAAAACATTACAATTCATCAAACTCTAATAACCAAGTCATTTCTGAGCTGAAACAACAAGAATATAGGTAAAATTGCATTTGTAAGCATATGTAATGCAGTTGGGCACATCTAACTTTACAGAATGAAGATATTGCAAAACCACCCAAAACATCCTTCCCTTGGCCTGATATGCTCCCAAACTATACTTAAGGGCAATATCTGTCATTGGTGAAGAGTTTACAAGTGTATTTGACAGAAAACACTACAATTCATCAAACTCTAGTAACCAAGTCATTTCTGAGCTGAAACAACAAGAATATAGGTAAAATTGCATTTGTAAGCATATGTATTGCAGTTGGGCACATCTACCTTTACAGAATGAAGATATTGCAAAACCACCCAAAACATCCTTCCCTTGGCCTGATATGCTCCCAAACTATACTTAAGGGCAATATCTGTCATTGGTGAAGAGTTTACAAGTGTATTTGACAGAAAACATTACAATTCATCAAACTCTAGTAACCAAGTCATTTCTGAGCTGAAGCAACAAGAATATAGGTAAAATTGTATTTGTAAGCATATGTAATGCAGTTGGGCACATCTAACTTTACAGAATGAAGATATTGCAAAACCACCCAAAACATCCTTCCCTTGGCCTGATATGCTCCCAAACTATACTTAAGGGCAATATCTGTCATTGGTGAAGAGTTTACAAGTGTATTTGACAGAAAACATTACAATTCATCAAACTTTAGTAACCAAGTCATTTCTGAGCTGAAACAACAAGAATATTGGTAAAATTGCATTTGTAAGCATATGTATTGCAGTTGGGCACATCTAACTTTACAGAATGAAGATATTGCAAAACCATCCTAAACAAGCTTCTCTTAGCCTGATATGCACCCACAATATACATAATGCTATTCAGTGTCATTGGTAAAGAGTTTTCATGTGTATTTGACAGAAAACATTACAATTCATCAAACTCTAGTAACCAAGTCATTTCTGAGCTGAAACAACAAGAATATAGGTAAAATTGCATTTGTAAGCATATGTAATGCAGTTGGGCACATCTAACTTTACAGAATGAAGATATTGCAAAACCACCCAAAACATCCTTCCCTTGGCCTGATATGCTCCCAAACTATACTTCAGGGCAATATCTGTCATTGGTGAAGAGTTTACAAGTGTATTTGACAGAAAACATTACAATTCATCAAACTCTAGTAACCAAGTCATTTCTGAGCTGAAACAGCAAGAATATAGGTAAAATTGCATTTGTAAGCATATGTATTGCAGTTGGGCACATCTACCTTTACAGAATGAAGATATTGCAAAACCACCCAAAACATCCTTCCCTTGGCCTGATATGCTCCCAAACTATACTTAAGGGCAATATCTGTCATTGGTGAAGAGTTTAGAAGTGTATTTGACAGAAAACATTACAATTCATCAAACTTTAGTAACCAAGTCATTTCTGAGCTGAAACAACAAGAATATAGGTAAAATTGCATTTGTAAGCATATGTAATGCAGTTGGGCACATCTAACTTTACAGAATGAAGATATTGCAAAACCACCCAAAACATCCTTCCCTTGGCCTGATATGCTCCCAAACTATACTTAAGGGCAATATCTGTCATTGGTGAAGAGTTTACAAGTGTATTTGACAGAAAACATTACAATTCATCAAACTTTAGTAACCAAGTCATTTCTGAGCTGAAACAACAAGAATATAGGTAAAATTGCATTTGTAAGCATATGTAATGCAGTTGGGCACATCTAACTTTACAGAATGAAGATATTGCAAAGCCACCCAAAACATCCTTCCCTCGGCCTGATATGCTCCCAAACTATACTTAAGGGCAATATCTGTCATTGGTGTAGTGTTTACAAGTGTATTTGACAGAAAACATTACAATTCATCAAACTTTAGTAACCAAGTCATTTCTGAGCTGAAACAACAAGAATATTGGTAAAATTGCATTTGTAAGCATATGTATTGCACTTGGGCACATCTAACTTTACAGAATAAAGATATTGCAAAACCATCCTAAACAAGCTTCTCTTAGCCTGATATGCACCCACAATATACATAATGCTATTCAGTGTCATTGGTAAAGAGTTTTCATGTGTATTTGACAGAAAACATTACAATTCATCAAACTCTAGTAACCAAGTCATTTCTGAGCTGAAACAACAAGAATATAGGTAAAATTGCATTTGTAAGCATATGTAATGCAGTTGGGCACATCTAACTTTACAGAATGAAGATATTGCAAAACCACCCAAAACATCCTTCCCTTGGCCTGATATGCTCCCAAACTATACTTAAGGGCAATATCTGTCATTGGTGAAGAGTTTACAAGTGTATTTGACAGAAAACATTACAATTCATCAAACTCTAGTAACCAAGTCATTTCTGAGCTGAAACAACAAGAATATAGGTAAAATTGCATTTGTAAGCATATGTAATGCAGTTGGGCACATCTAACTTTACAGAATGAAGATATTGCAAAACCACCCAAAACATCCTTCCCTTGGCCTGATATGCTCCCAAACTATACTTAAGGGCAATATCTGTCATTGGTGAAGAGTTTACAAGTGTATTTGACAGAAAACATTACAATTCATCAAACTTTAGTAACCAAGTCATTTCTGAGCTGAAACAACAAGAATATAGGTAAAATTGCATTTGTAAGCATATGTAATGCAGTTGGGCACATCTAACTTTACAGAATGAAGATATTGCAAAACCACCCAAAACATCCTTCCCTTGGCCTGATATGCTCCCAAACTATACTTAAGTCAATATCTGTCATTGGTGAAGAGTTTACAAGTGTATTTGACAGAAAACATTACAATTTCATCAAACTAGTAACCAAGTCATTTCTGAGCTGAAACAACAAGAATATAGGTAAAATTGCATTTGTAAGCATATGTATTGCATTTGGGCACATCTAACTTTACAGAATGAAGATATTGCAAAACCACCCAAAACATCCTTCCCTCGGCCTGATATGCTCCCAAACTATACTTAAGGGCAATATCTGTCATTGGTGAAGAGTTTACAAGTGTATTTGACAGAAAACATTACAATTCATCAAACTTTAGTAACCAAGTCATTTCTGAGCTGAAACAACAAGAATATAGGTAAAATTGCATTTGTAAGCATATGTAATGCAGTTGGGCACATCTAACTTTACAGAATGAAGATATTGCAAAACCACCCAAAACATCCTTCCCTTGGCCTGATATGCTCCCAAACTATGCTTAAGGGCAATATCTGTCATTGGTGAAGAGTTTACAAGTGTATTTGACAGAAAACATTACAATTCATCAAACTCTAGTAACCAAGTCATTTCTGAGCTGAAACAACAAGAATATAGGTAAAATTGCATTTGTAAGCATATGTAATGCAGTTGGGCACATCTAACTTTACAGAATGAAGATATTGCAAAACCACCCAAAACATCCTTCCCTTGGCCTGATATGCTCCCAAACTATACTTAAGTGCAATATCTGTCATTGGTGAAGAGTTTACAAGTGTATTTGACAGAAAACATTACAATTCATCAAACTCTAGTAACCAAGTCATTTCTGAGCTAAAACAACAAGAATATTGGTAAAATTGCATTTGTAAGCATATGTATTGCAGTTGGGCACATCTAACTTTACAGAATGAAGATATTGCAAAACCATCCTAAAAAAGCTTCTCTTAGCCTGATATGCACCCACAATATACATAATGCTATACAGTGTCATTGGTAAAGAGTTTTCATGTGTATTTGACAGAAAACATTACAATTCATCAAACTCTAGTAACCAAGTCATTTCTGAGCTGAAACAACAAGAATATAGGTAAAATTGCATTTGTAAGCATATGTAATGCAGTTGGGCACATCTAACTTTACAGAATGAAGATATTGCAAAACCACCCAAGACATCCTTCCCTTGGCCTGATATGCTCCCAAACTATACTTAAGGGCAATATCTGTCATTGGTGAAGAGTTTACAAGTGTATTTGACAGAAAACATTACAATTCATCAAACTCTAGTAACCAAGTCATTTCTGAGCTGAAACAACAAGAATATAGGTAAAATTGCATTTGTAAGCATATGTATTGCAGTTGGGCACATCTAACTTTACAGAATGAAGATATTGCAAAACCACCCAAAACATCCTTCCCTTGGCCTGATATGCTCCCAAACTATACTTAAGGGCAATATCTGTCATTGGTGAAGAGTTTACAAGTGTATTTGACAGAAAACATTACAATTCATCAAACTTTAGTAACCAAGTCATTTCTGAGCTGAAACAACAAGAATATAGGTAAAATTGCATTTGTAAGCATATGTAATGCAGTTGGGCACATCTAACTTTACAGAATGAAGATATTGCAAAACCACCCAAAACATCCTTCCCTTGGCCTGATATGCTCCCAAACTATACTTAAGGGCAATATCTGTCATTGGTGAAGAGTTTACAAGTGTATTTGACAGAAAACATTACAATTCATCAAACTCTAGTAACCAAGTCATTTCTGAGCTGAAACAACAAGAATATAGGTAAAATTGCATTTGTAAGCATATGTAATGCAGTTGGGCACATCTAACTTTACAGAATGAAGATATTGCAAAACCACCTAAAACATCCTTCCCTTGGCCTGATATGCTCCCAAACTATACTTAAGGGCAATATCTGTCATTGGTGAAGAGTTTACAAGTGTATTTGACAGAAAACATTACAATTCATCAAACTCTAGTAACCAAGTCATTTCTGAGCTGAAACAACAAGAATATAGGTAAAATTGCATTTGTAAGCATATGTAATGCAGTTGGGCATATCTAACTTTACAGAATGAAGATATTGCAAAACCACCCAAAACATCCTTCCCTTGGCCTGCTATGCTCCCAAACTATACTTAAGGGCAATATCTGTGATTGGTGAAGAGTTTACAAGTGTATTTGACAGAAAACATTACAATTCATCAAACTCTAGTAACCAAGTCATTTCTGAGCTGAAACAACAAGAATATAGGTAAAATTGCATTTGTAAGCATATGTAATGCAGTTGGGCACATCTAACTTTACAGAATGAAGATATTGCAAAACCACCCAAAACAACTTCCCTTGGCCTGATATGCTCCCAAACTATACTTAAGTGCAATATCTGTCATTGGTGAAGAGTTTACAAGTGTATTTGACAGAAAACATTACAATTCATCAAACTCTAGTAACCAAGTCATTTCTGAGCTAAAACAACAAGAATATTGGTAAAATTGCATTTGTAAGCATATGTATTGCAGTTGGGCACATCTAACTTTACAGAATGAAGATATTGCAAAGCCATCCTAAAAAAGCTTCTCTTAGCCTGATATGCACCCACAATATACATAATGCTATACAGTGTCATTGGTAAAGAGTTTTCATGTGTATTTGACAGAAAACATTACAATTCATCAAACTCTAGTAACCAAGTCATTTCTGAGCTGAAACAACAAGAATATAGGTAAAATTGCATTTGTAAGCATATGTAATGCAGTTGGGCACATCTAACTTTACAGAATGAAGATATTGCAAAACCACCCAAAACATCCTTCCCTTGGCCTGATATGCTCCCAAACTATACTTAAGGGCAATATCTGTCATTGGTGAAGAGTTTACAAGTGTATTTGACAGAAAACATTACAATTCATCAAACTCTAGTAACCAAGTCATTTCTGAGCTGAAACAACAAGAATATAGGTAAAATTGCATTTGTAAGCATATGTAATGCAGTTGGGCACATCTAACTTTACAGAATGAAGATATTGCAAAACCACCCAAAACATCCTTCCCTTGGCCTGATATGCTCCCAAACTATACTTAAGGGCAATATCTGTCATTGGTGAAGAGTTTACAAGTGTATTTGACAGAAATCATTACAATTCATCAAACTCTAGTAACCAAGTCATTTCTGAGCTAAAACAACAAGAATATTGGTAAAATTGCATTTGTAAGCATATGTATTGCAGTTGGGCACATCTAACTTTACAGAATGAAGATATTGCAAAACCATCCTAAAAAAGCTTCTCTTAGCCTGATATGCACCCACAATATACAAAATGCTATTCAGTGTCATTGGTAAAGAGTTTTCATGTGTATTTGACAGAAAACATTACAATTCATCAAACTCTAGTAACCAAGTCATTTCTGAGCTGAAACAACAAGAATATAGGTAAAATTGCATTTGTAAGCATATGTAATGCAGTTGGGCACATCTAACTTTACAGAATGAAGATATTGCAAAACCACCCAAGACATCCTTCCCTTGGCCTGATATGCTCCCAAACTATACTTAAGTGCAATATCTGTCATTGGTGAAGAGTTTACAAGTGTATTTGACAGAAAACATTACAATTCATCAAACTTTAGTAACCAAGTCATTTCTGAGCTGAAACAACAAGAATATTGGTAAAATTGCTTTTGTAAGCATATGTATTGCAGTTGGGCACATCTAACTTTACAGAATGAAGATATTGCAAAGCCATCCTAAAAAAGCTTCTCTTAGCCTGATATGCACCCACAATATACATAATGCTATTCAGTGTCATTGGTAAAGAGTTTTCATGTGTATTTGACAGAAAACATTACAATTCATCAAACTCTAGTAACCAAGTCATTTCTGAGCTGAAACAAAAAGAATATAGGTAAAATTGCATTTGTAAGCATATGTAATGCAGTTGGGCACATCTAACTTTACAGAATGAAGATATTGCAAAACCATCCTAAAAAAGCTTCTCTTAGCCTGATATGCACCCACAATATACATAATGCTATACAGTGTCATTGGTAAAGAGTTTTCATGTGTATTTGACAGAAAACATTACAATTCATCAAACTCTAGTAACCAAGTCATTTCTGAGCTGAAACAACAAGAATATAGGTAAAATTGCATTTGTAAGCATATGTAATGCAGTTGGGCACATCTAACTTTACAGAATGAAGATATTGCAAAACCACCCAAAACATCCTTCCCTCGGCCTGATATGCTCCCAAACTATACTTAAGGGCAATATCTGTCATTGGTGAAGAGTTTACAAGTGTATTTGACAGAAAACATTACAATTCATCAAACTTTAATAACCAAGTCATTTCTGAGCTGATACAACAAGAATATTGGTAAAATTGCATTTGTAAGCATATGTATTGCAGTTGGGCACATCTAACTTTACAGAATAAAGATATTGCAAAACCATCCTAAACAAGCTTCTCTTAGCCTGATATGCACCCACAATATACATAATGCTATTCAGTGTCATTGGTAAAGAGTTTTCATGTGTATTTGACAGAAAACATTACAATTCATCAAACTCTAATAACCAAGTCATTTCTGAGCTGAAACAACAAGAATATAGGTAAAATTGTATTTGTAAGCATATGTAATGCAGTTGGGCACATCTAACTTTACAGAATGAATATATTGCAAAACCACCCAAAACATCCTTCCCTTGGCCTGATATGCTCCCAAACTATACTTAAGGGCAATATCTGTCATTGGTGAAGAGTTTACAAGTGTATTTGACAGAAAACATTACAATTCATCAAACTCTAGTAACCAAGTCATTTCTGAGCTGAAACAACAAGAATATAGGTAAAATTGCATTTGTAAGCATATGTAATGCAGTTGGGCACATCTAACTTTACAGAATGAAGATATTGCAAAACCACCCAAACATCCTTCCCTTGGCCTGATATGCTCCCAAACTATACTTAAGGGCAATATCTGTCATTGGTGAAGAGTTTACAAGTGTATTTGACAGAAATCATTACAATTCATCAAACTCTAGTAACCAAGTCATTTCTGAGCTAAAACAACAAGAATATTGGTAAAAATTGCATTTGTAAGCATATGTATTGCAGTTGGGCACATCTAACTTTACAGAATGAAGATATTGCAAAACATCCTAAAAAAGCTTCTCTTAGCCTGATATGCACCCACAATATACAAAATGCTATTCAGTGTCATTGGTAAAGAGTTTTCATGTGTATTTGACAGAAAACATTACAATTCATCAAACTCTAGTAACCAAGTCATTTCTGAGCTGAAACAACAAGAATATAGGTAAAATTGCATTTGTAAGCATATGTAATGCAGTTGGGCACATCTAACTTTACAGAATGAAGATATTGCAAAACCACCCAAGACATCCTTCCCTTGGCCTGATATGCTCCCAAACTATACTTAAGTGCAATATCTGTCATTGGTGAAGAGTTTACAAGTGTATTTGACAGAAAACATTACAATTCATCAAACTTTAGTAACCAAGTCATTTCTGAGCTGAAACAACAAGAATATTGGTAAAATTGCTTTTGTAAGCATATGTATTGCAGTTGGGCACATCTAACTTTACAGAATGAAGATATTGCAAAGCCATCCTAAAAAAGCTTCTCTTAGCCTGATATGCACCCACAATATACATAATGCTATTCAGTGTCATTGGTAAAGAGTTTTCATGTGTATTTGACAGAAAACATTACAATTCATCAAACTCTAGTAACCAAGTCATTTCTGAGCTGAAACAACAAGAATATAGGTAAAATTGCATTTGTAAGCATATGTAATGCAGTTGGGCACATCTAACTTTACAGAATGAAGATATTGCAAAACCACCCAAAACATCCTTCCCTTGGCCTGATATGCTCCCAAACTATACTTAAGGGCAATATCTGTCATTGGTGAAGAGTTTACAAGTGTATTTGACAGAAAACATTACAATTCATCAAACTCTAGTAACCAAGTCATTTCTGAGCTGAAACAACAAGAATATAGGTAAAAATTGCATTTGTAAGCATATGTAATGCAGTTGGGCACATCTAACTTTACAGAATGAAGATATTGCAAAACCACCCAAAACATCCTTCCCTTGGCCTGATATGCTCCCAAACTATACTTAAGGGCAATATCTGTCATTGGTGAAGAGTTTACAAGTGTATTTGACAGAAAACATTACAATTCATCAAACTCTAGTAACCAAGTCATTTCTGAGCTGAAACAACAAGAATATAGTAAAATTGCATTTGTAAGCATATGTAATGCAGTTGGGCACATCTAACTTTACAGAATGAAGATATTGCAAAACCACCCAAAACATCCTTCCCTTGGCCTGATATGCTCCCAAACTATACTTAAGGGCAATATCTGTCATTGGTGAAGAGTTTACAAGTGTATTTGACAGAAAACATTACAATTCATCAAACTCTAGTAACCAAGTCATTTCTGAGCTAAAACAACAAGAATATTGGTAAAATTGCATTTGTAAGCATATGTATTGCAGTTGGGCACATCTAACTTTACAGAATGAAGATATTGCAAAACCATCCTAAAAAAGCTTCTCTTAGCCTGATATGCACCCACAATATACAAAATGCTATTCAGTGTCATTGGTAAAGAGTTTTCATGTGTATTTGACAGAAAACATTACAATTCATCAAACTCTAGTAACCAAGTCATTTCTGAGCTGAAACAACAAGAATATAGGTAAAATTGCATTTGTAAGCATATGTAATGCAGTTGGGCACATCTAACTTTACAGAATGAAGATATTGCAAAACCACCCAAGACATCCTTCCCTTGGCCTGATATGCTCCCAAACTATACTTAAGTGCAATATCTGTCATTGGTGAAGAGTTTACAAGTGTATTTGACAGAAAACATTACAATTCATCAAACTTTAGTAACCAAGTCATTTCTGAGCTGAAACAACAAGAATATTGGTAAAATTGCTTTTGTAAGCATATGTATTGCAGTTGGGCACATCTAACTTTACAGAATGAAGATATTGCAAAGCCATCCTAAAAAGCTTCTCTTAGCCTGATATGCACCCACAATATACATAATGCTATTCAGTGTCATTGGTAAAGAGTTTTCATGTGTATTTGACAGAAAACATTACAATTCATCAAACTCTAGTAACCAAGTCATTTCTGAGCTGAAACAACAAGAATATAGGTAAAATTGCATTTGTAAGCATATGTAATGCAGTTGGGCACATCTAACTTTACAGAATGAAGATATTGCAAAACCACCCAAAACATCCTTCCCTCGGCCTGATATGCTCCCAAACTATACTTAAGGGCAATATCTGTCATTGGTGAAGAGTTTACAAGTGTATTTGACAGAAAACATTACAATTCATCAAACTTTAGTAACCAAGTCATTTCTGAGCTGAAACAACAAGAATATAGGTAAAATTGCATTTGTAAGCATATGTAATGCAGTTGGGCACATCTAACTTTACAGAATGAAGATATTGCAAAACCACCCAAAACATCCTTCCCTTGGCCTGATATGCTCCCAAACTATGCTTAAGGGCAATATCTGTCATTGGTGAAGAGTTTACAAGTGTATTTTACAGAAAACATTACAATTCATCAAACTCTAGTAACCAAGTCATTTCTGAGCTGAAACAACAAGAATATAGGTAAAATTGCATTTGTAAGCATATGTAATGCAGTTGGGCACATCTAACTTTACAGAATGAAGATATTGCAAAACCACCCAAAACATCCTTCCCTTGGCCTGATATGCTCCCAAACTATACTTAAGTGCAATATCTGTCATTGGTGAAGAGTTTACAAGTGTATTTGACAGAAAACATTACAATTCATCAAACTCTAGTAACCAAGTCATTTCTGAGCTAAAACAACAAGAATATTGGTAAAATTGCATTTGTAAGCATATGTATTGCAGTTGGGCACATCTAACTTTACAGAATGAAGATATTGCAAAACCACCCAAGACATCCTTCCCTTGGCCTGATATGCTCCCAAACTATACTTAAGGGCAATATCTGTCATTGGTGAAGAGTTTACAAGTGTATTTGACAGAAAACATTACAATTCATCAAACTCTAGTAACCAAGTCATTTCTGAGCTGAAACAACAAGAATATAGGTAAAATTGCATTTGTAAGCATATGTATTGCAGTTGGGCACATCTAACTTTACAGAATGAAGATATTGCAAAACCACCCAAAACATCCTTCCCTTGGCCTGATATGCTCCCAAACTATACTTAAGGGCAATATCTGTCATTGGTGAAGAGTTTACAAGTGTATTTGACAGAAAACATTACAATTCATCAAACTCTAGTAACCAAGTCATTTCTGAGCTGAAACAACAAGAATATAGGTAAAATTGCATTTGTAAGCATATGTAATGCAGTTGGGCACATCTAACTTTACAGAATGAAGATATTGCAAAACCACCCAAAACATCCTTCCCTTGGCCTGATATGCTCCCAAACTATACTTAAGGGCAATATCTGTCATTGGTGAAGAGTTTACAAGTGTATTTGACAGAAAACATTACAATTCATCAAACTCTAGTAACCAAGTCATTTCTGAGCTGAAACAACAAGAATATAGGTAAAATTGCATTTGTAAGCATATGTAATGCAGTTGGGCACATCTAACTTTACAGAATGAAGATATTGCAAAACCACCCAAAACATCCTTCCCTTGGCCTGATATGCTCCCAAACTATACTTAAGGGCAATATCTGTCATTGGTGAAGAGTTTACAAGTGTATTTGACAGAAAACATTACAATTCATCAAACTCTAGTAACCAAGTCATTTCTGAGCTGAAACAACAAGAATATAGGTAAAATTGCATTTGTAAGCATATGTAATGCAGTTGGGCACATCTAACTTTACAGAATGAAGATATTGCAAAACCACCCAAAACATCCTTCCCTTGGCCTGATATGCTCCCAAACTATACTTAAGGGCAATATCTGTCATTGGTGAAGAGTTTACAAGTGTATTTGACAGAAATCATTACAATTCATCAAACTCTAGTAACCAAGTCATTTCTGAGCTAAAACAACAAGAATATTGGTAAAATTGCATTTGTAAGCATATGTATTGCAGTTGGGCACATCTAACTTTACAGAATGAAGATATTGCAAAACCATCCTAAAAAAGCTTCTCTTAGCCTGATATGCACCCACAATATACATAATGCTATACAGTGTCATTGGTAAAGAGTTTTCATGTGTATTTGACAGAAAACATTACAATTCATCAAACTCTAGTAACCAAGTCATTTCTGAGCTGAAACAACAAGAATATAGGTAAAATTGCATTTGTAAGCATATGTAATGCAGTTGGGCACATCTAACTTTACAGAATGAAGATATTGCAAAACCACCCAAGACATCCTTCCCTTGGCCTGATATGCTCCCAAACTATACTTAAGGGCAATATCTGTCATTGGTGAAGAGTTTACAAGTGTATTTGACAGAAAACATTACAATTCATCAAACTCTAGTAACCAAGTCATTTCTGAGCTGAAACAACAAGAATATAGGTAAAATTGCATTTGTAAGCATATGTATTGCAGTTGGGCACATCTAACTTTACAGAATGAAGATATTGCAAAACCACCCAAAACATCCTTCCCTTGGCCTGATATGCTCCCAAACTATACTTAAGGGCAATATCTGTCATTGGTGAAGAGTTTACAAGTGTATTTGACAGAAAACATTACAATTCATCAAACTTTAGTAACCAAGTCATTTCTGAGCTGAAACAACAAGAATATAGGTAAAATTGCATTTGTAAGCATATGTAATGCAGTTGGGCACATCTAACTTTACAGAATGAAGATATTGCAAAACCACCCAAAACATCCTTCCCTTGGCCTGATATGCTCCCAAACTATACTTAAGGGCAATATCTGTCATTGGTGAAGAGTTTACAAGTGTATTTGACATAAAACATTACAATTCATCAAACTCTAGTAACCAAGTCATTTCTGAGCTGAAACAACAAGAATATAGGTAAAATTGCATTTGTAAGCATATGTAATGCAGTTGGGCACATCTAACTTTACAGAATGAAGATATTGCAAAACCACCCAAAACATCCTTCCCTTGGCCTGATATGCTCCCAAACTATACTTAAGGGCAATATCTGTCATTGGTGAAGAGTTTACAAGTGTATTTGACAGAAAACATTACAATTCATCAAACTCTAGTAACCAAGTCATTTCTGAGCTGAAACAACAAGAATATAGGTAAAATTGCATTTGTAAGCATATGTAATGCAGTTGGGCATATCTAACTTTACAGAATGAAGATATTGCAAAACCACCCAAAACATCCTTCCCTTGGCCTGCTATGCTCCCAAACTATACTTAAGGGCAATATCTGTGATTGGTGAAGAGTTTACAAGTGTATTTGACAGAAAACATTACAATTCATCAAACTCTAGTAACCAAGTCATTTCTGAGCTGAAACAACAAGAATATAGGTAAAATTGCATTTGTAAGCATATGTAATGCAGTTGGGCACATCTAACTTTACAGAATGAAGATATTGCAAAACCACCCAAAACAACTTCCCTTGGCCTGATATGCTCCCAAACTATACTTAAGTGCAATATCTGTCATTGGTGAAGAGTTTACAAGTGTATTTGACAGAAAACATTACAATTCATCAAACTCTAGTAACCAAGTCATTTCTGAGCTAAAACAACAAGAATATTGGTAAAATTGCATTTGTAAGCATATGTATTGCAGTTGGGCACATCTAACTTTACAGAATGAAGATATTGCAAAGCCATCCTAAAAAAGCTTCTCTTAGCCTGATATGCACCCACAATATACATAATGCTATACAGTGTCATTGGTAAAGAGTTTTCATGTGTATTTGACAGAAAACATTACAATTCATCAAACTCTAGTAACCAAGTCATTTCTGAGCTGAAACAACAAGAATATAGGTAAAATTGCATTTGTAAGCATATGTAATGCAGTTGGGCACATCTAACTTTACAGAATGAAGATATTGCAAAACCACCCAAAACATCCTTCCCTTGGCCTGATATGCTCCCAAACTATACTTAAGGTCAATATCTGTCATTGGTGAAGAGTTTACAAGTGTATTTGACAGAAAACATTACAATTCATCAAACTCTAGTAACCAAGTCATTTCTGAGCTGAAACAACAAGAATATAGGTAAAATTGCATTTGTAAGCATATGTAATGCAGTTGGGCACATCTAACTTTACAGAATGAAGATATTGCAAAACCACCCAAAACATCCTTCCCTTGGCCTGATATGCTCCCAAACTATACTTAAGGGCAATATCTGTCATTGGTGAAGAGTTTACAAGTGTATTTGACAGAAAACATTACAATTCATCAAACTCTAGTAACCAAGTCATTTCTGAGCTGAAACAACAAGAATGTAGGTAAAATTGCATTTGTAAGCATATGTAATGCAGTTGGGCACATCTAACTTTACAGAATGAAGATATTGCAAAACCACCCAAAACATCCTTCCCTTGGCCTGATATGCTCCCAAACTATACTTAAGGGCAATATCTGTCATTGGTGTAGAGTTTACAAGTGTATTTGACAGAAATCATTACAATTCATCAAACTCTAGTAACCAAGTCATTTCTGAGCTAAAACAACAAGAATATTGGTAAAATTGCATTTGTAAGCATATGTATTGCAGTTGGGCACATCTAACTTTACAGAATGAAGATATTGCAAAACCATCCTAAAAAAGCTTCTCTTAGCCTGATATGCACCCACAATATACAAAATGCTATTCAGTGTCATTGGTAAAGAGTTTTCATGTGTATTTGACAGAAAACATTACAATTCATCAAACTCTAGTAACCAAGTCATTTCTGAGCTGAAACAACAAGAATATAGGTAAAATTGCATTTGTAAGCATATGTAATGCAGTTGGGCACATCTAACTTTACAGAATGAAGATATTGCAAAACCACCCAAGACATCCTTCCCTTGGCCTGATATGCTC
This sequence comes from Amia ocellicauda, assembly GCF_036373705.1. Taxonomy (NCBI): domain Eukaryota; kingdom Metazoa; phylum Chordata; class Actinopteri; order Amiiformes; family Amiidae; genus Amia; species Amia ocellicauda. The sequence goes on along the minus strand of NW_027102712.1, from coordinate 123,315 downwards.
CCAAACTATACTTAAGTGCAATATCTGTCATTGGTGAAGAGTTTACAAGTGTATTTGACAGAAAACATTACAATTCATCAAACTTTAGTAACCAAGTCATTTCTGAGCTGAAACAACAAGAATATTGGTAAAATTGCTTTTGTAAGCATATGTATTGCAGTTGGGCACATCTAACTTTACAGAATGAAGATATTGCAAAGCCATCCTAAAAAAGCTTCTCTTAGCCTGATATGCACCCACAATATACATAATGCTATTCAGTGTCATTGGTAAAGAGTTTTCATGTGTATTTGACAGAAAACATTACAATTCATCAAACTCTAGTAACCAACTCATTTCTGAGCTGAAACAACAAGAATATAGGTAAAATTGCATTTGTAAGCATATGTAATGTAGTTGGGCACATCTAACTTTACAGAATGAAGATATTGCAAAACCATCCTAAAAAAGCTTCTCTTAGCCTGATATGCACCCACAATATACATAATGCTATACAGTGTCATTGGTAAAGAGTTTTCATGTGTATTTGACAGAAAACATTACAATTCATCAAACTCTAGTAACCAAGTCATTTCTGAGCTGAAACAACAAGAATATAGGTAAAATTGCATTTGTAAGCATATGTAATGCAGTTGGGCACATCTAACTTTACAGAATGAAGATATTGCAAAACCACCCAAGACATCCTTCCCTTGGCCTGATATGCTCCCAAACTATACTTAAGGGCAATATCTGTCATTGGTGAAGAGTTTACAAGTGTATTTGACAGAAAACATTACAATTCATCAAACTCTAGTAACCAAGTCATTTCTGAGCTGAAACAACAAGAATATAGGTAAAATTGCATTTGTAAGCATATGTATTGCAGTTGGGCACATCTAACTTTACAGAATGAAGATATTGCAAAACCACCCAAAACATCCTTCCCTTGGCCTGATATGCTCCCAAACTATACTTAAGGGCAATATCTGTCATTGGTGAAGAGTTTACAAGTGTATTTGACAGAAAACATTACAATTCATCAAACTTTAGTAACCAAGTCATTTCTGAGCTGAAACAACAAGAATATAGGTAAAATTGCATTTGTAAGCATATGTAATGCAGTTGGGCACATCTAACTTTACAGAATGAAGATATTGCAAAACCACCCAAAACATCCTTCCCTTGGCCTGATATGCTCCCAAACTATACTTAAGGGCAATATCTGTCATTGGTGAAGAGTTTACAAGTGTATTTGACAGAAAACATTACAATTCATCAAACTCTAGTAACCAAGTCATTTCTGAGCTGAAACAACAAGAATATAGGTAAAATTGCATTTGTAAGCATATGTAATGCAGTTGGGCACATCTAACTTTACAGAATGAAGATATTGCAAAACCACCCAAAACATCCTTCCCTTGGCCTGATATGCTCCCAAACTATACTTAAGGGCAATATCTGTCATTGGTGAAGAGTTTACAAGTGTATTTGACAGAAAACATTACAATTCATCAAACTCTAGTAACCAAGTCATTTCTGAGCTGAAACAACAAGAGTTTGATGAATTGTAATGATTTCTGTCAAATACACTTGTAAACTCTTCACCAATGACAGATATTGCCCTTAAGTATAGTTTGGGAGCATATCAGGCCAAGGGAAGGATGTTTTGGGTGGTTTTGCAATATCTTCATTCTGTAAAGTTAGATGTGCCCAACTGCATTACATATGCTTACAAATGCAATTTTACCTATATTCTTGTTGTTTCAGCTCAGAAATGACTTGGTTACTAGAGTTTGATGAATTGTAATGTTTTCTGTCAAATACACTTGTAAACTCTTCACCAATGACAGATATTGCCCTTAAGTATAGTTTGGGAGCATATCAGGCCAAGGGAAGGATGTTTTGGGTGGTTTTGCAATATCTTCATTCTGTAAAGTTAGATGTGCCCAACTGCATTACATATGCTTACAAATGCAATTTTACCTATATTCTTGTTGTTTCAGCTCAGAAATGACTTGGTTACTAGAGTTTGATGAATTGTAATGTTTTCTGTCAAATACACTTGTAAACTCTTCACCAATGACAGATATTGCCCTTAAGTATAGTTTGGGAGCATATCAGGCCAAGGGAAGGATGTTTTGGGTGGTTTTGCAATATCTTCATTCTGTAAAGTTAGATGTGCCCAACTGCATTACATATGCTTACAAATGCAATTTTACCTATATTCTTGTTGTTTCAGCTCAGAAATGACTTGGTTACTAAAGTTTGATGAATTGTAATGTTTTCTGTCAAATACACTTGTAAACTCTTCACCAATGACAGATATTGCCCTTAAGTATAGTTTGGGAGCATATCAGGCCAAGGGAAGGATGTTTTGGGTGGTTTTGCAATATCTTCATTCTGTAAAGTTAGATGTGCCCAACTGCAATACATATGCTTACAAATGCAATTTTACCTATATTCTTGTTGTTTCAGCTCAGAAATGACTTGGTTACTAGAGTTTGATGAATTGTAATGTTTTCTGTCAAATACACTTGTAAACTCTTCACCAATGACAGATATTGCCCTTAAGTATAGTTTGGGAGCATATCAGGCCAAGGGAAGGATGTCTTGGGTGGTTTTGCAATATCTTCATTCTGTAAAGTTAGATGTGCCCAACTGCATTACATATGCTTACAAATGCAATTTTACCTATATTCTTGTTGTTTCAGCTCAGAAATGACTTGGTTACTAGAGTTTGATGAATTGTAATGTTTTCTGTCAAATACACATGAAAACTCTTTACCAATGACACTGTATAGCATTATGTATATTGTGGGTGCATATCAGGCTAAGAGAAGCTTTTTTAGGATGGTTTTGCAATATCTTCATTCTGTAAAGTTAGATGTGCCCAACTGCATTACATATGCTTACAAATGCAATTTTACCTATATTCTTGTTGTTTCAGCTCAGAAATGAGTTGGTTACTAGAGTTTGATGAATTGTAATGTTTTCTGTCAAATACACATGAAAACTCTTTACCAATGACACTGAATAGCATTATGTATATTGTGGGTGCATATCAGGCTAAGATATTGCAAAACCACCCAAAACATCCTTCCCTTGGCCTGATATGCTCCCAAACTATACTTAAGGGCAATATCTGTCATTGGTGAAGAGTTTACAAGTGTATTTGACAGAAAACATTACAATTCATCAAACTCTAGTAACCAAGTCATTTCTGAGCTGAAACAACAAGAATATAGGTAAAATTGCATTTGTAAGCATACGTAATGCAGTTGGGCACATCTAACTTTACAGAATGAAGATATTGCAAAACCACCCAAAACATCCCTCCCTTGGCCTGATATGCTCCCAAACTATACTTAAGTGCAATATCTGTCATTGGTGAAGAGTTTACAAGTGTATTTGACAGAAAACATTACAATACATCAAACTCTAGTAACCAAGTCATTTCTGAGCTAAAACAACAAGAATATTGGTAAAATTGCATTTGTAAGCATATGTATTGCAGTTGGGCACATCTAACTTTACAGAATGAAGATATTGCAAAACCATCCTAAGCGAGCTTCTCTTAGCCTGATATGCACCCACAATATACATAATGCTATTCAGTGTCATTGGTAAAGAGTTTTCATGTGTATTTGACAGAAAACATTACAATTCATCAAACTCTAGTAACCAAGTCATTTCTGAGCTGAAACAACAAGAATATAGGTAAAATTGCATTTGTAAGCATATGTAATGCAGTTGGGCACATCTAACTTTACAGAATGAAGATATTGCAAAACCACCCAAAACATCCCTCCCTTGGCCTGATATGCTCCCAAACTATACTTAAGTGCAATATCTGTCATTGGTGAAGAGTTTACAAGTGTATTTGACAGAAAACATTACAATTCATCAAACTCTAGTAACCAAGTCATTTCTGAGCTGAAACAACAAGAATATAGGTAAAAATGCATTTGTAAGCATATGTAATGCAGTTGGGCACATCTAACTTTACAGAATGAAGATATTGCAAAACCACCCAAAACATCCTTCCCTTGGCCTGATATGCTCCCAAACTATACTTAAGGGCAATATCTGTCATTGGTGAAGAGTTTACAAGTGTATTTGACAGAAAACATTACAATTCATCAAACTCTAGTAACCAAGTCATTTCTGAGCTGAAACAACAAGAATATAGGTAAAATTGCATTTGTAAGCATATGTAATGCAGTTGGGCACATCTAACTTTACAGAATGAAGATATTGCAAAACCACCCAAAACATCCTTCCCTTAGCCTGATATGCACCCACAATATACAAAATGCTATTCAGTGTCATTGGTGAAGAGTTTACAAGTGTATTTGACAGAAAACATTACAATTCATCAAACTCTAGTAACCAAGTCATTTCTGAGCTGAAACAACAAGAATATAGGTAAAATTGCATTTGTAAGCATATGTAATGCAGTTGGGCACATCTAACTTTACAGAATGAAGATATTGCAAAACCACCCAAAACATCCTTCCCTTGGCCTGATATGCTCCCAAACTATACTTAAGGGCAATATCTGTCATTGGTGAAGAGTTTACAAGTGTATTTGACAGAAAACATTACAATTCATCAAACTCTAGTAACCAAGTCATTTCTGAGCTGAAACAACAAGAATATAGGTAAAATTGCATTTGTAAGCATATGTAATGCAGTTGGGCACATCTAACTTTACAGAATGAAGATATTGCAAAACCACCCAAAACATCCCTCCCTTGGCCTGATATGCTCCCAAACTATACTTAAGTGCAATATCTGTCATTGGTGAAGAGTTTACAAGTGTATTTGACAGAAAACATTACAATTCATCAAACTCTAGTAACCAAGTCATTTCTGAGCTAAAACAACAAGAATATTGGTAAAATTGCATTTGTAAGCATATGTATTGCAGTTGGGCACATCTAACTTTACAGAATGAAGATATTGCAAAGCCATCCTAAAAAAGCTTCTCTTAGCCTGATATGCACCCACAATATACATAATGCTATACAGTGTCATTGGTAAAGAGTTTTCATGTGTATTTGACAGAAAACATTACAATTCATCAAACTCTAGTAACCAAGTCATTTCTGAGCTGAAACAACAAGAATATAGGTAAAATTGCATTTGTAAGCATATGTAATGCAGTTGGGCACATCTAACTTTACAGAATGAAGATATTGCAAAACCACCCAAAACATCCTTCCCTTGGCCTGATATGCTCCCAAACTATACTTAAGGGCAATATCTGTCATTGGTGAAGAGTTTACAAGTGTATTTGACAGAAAACATTACAATTCATCAAACTCTAGTAACCAAGTCATTTCTGAGCTGAAACAACAAGAATATAGGTAAAATTGCATTTGTAAGCATATGTAATGCAGTTGGGCACATCTAACTTTACAGAATGAAGATATTGCAAAACCACCCAAAACATCCCTCCCTTGGCCTGATATGCTCCCAAACTATACTTAAGGGCAATATCTGTCATTGGTGAAGAGTTTACAAGTGTATTTGACAGAAAACATTACAATACATCAAACTCTAGTATCCAAGTCATTTCTGAGCTAAAACAACAAGAATATTGGTAAAATTGCATTTGTAAGCATATGTATTGCAGTTGGGCACATCTAACTTTACAGAATGAAGATATTGCAAAACCACCCAAAACATCCCTCCCTTGGCCTGATATGCTCCCAAACTATACTTAAGTGCAATATCTGTCATTGGTGAAGAGTTTACAAGTGTATTTGACAGAAAACATTACAATACATCAAACTCTAGTATCCAAGTCATTTCTGAGCTAAAACAACAAGAATATTCGTAAAATTGCATTTGTAAGCATATGTATTGCAGTTGGGCACATCTAACTTTACAGAATGAAGATATTGCAAAACCATCCTAAAAAAGCTTCTCTTAGCCTGATATGCACCCACAATATACATAATGCTATACAGTGTCATTGGTAAAGAGTTTTCATGTGTATTTGACAGAAAACATTACAATTCATCAAACTCTAGTAACCAAGTCATTTCTGAGCTGAAACAACAAGAATATAGGTAAAATTGCATTTGTAAGCATATGTATTGCAGTTGGGCACATCTAACTTTACAGAATGAAGATATTGCAAAACCATCCTAAAAAAGCTTCTCTTAGCCTGATATGCACCCACAATATACATAATGCTATACAGTGTCATTGGTAAAGAGTTTTCATGTGTATTTGACAGAAAACATTACAATTCATCAAACTCTAGTAACCAAGTCATTTCTGAGCTGAAACAACAAGAATATTGGTAAAATTGCATTTGTAAGCATATGTATTGCAGTTGGGCACATCTAACTTTACAGAATGAAGATATTGCAAAACCATCCTAAGCAAGCTTCTCTTAGCCTGATATGCACCCACAATATACATAATGCTATTCAGTGTCATTGGTAAAGAGTTTTCATGTGTATTTGACAGAAAACATTACAATTCATCAAACTTTAGTAACCAAGTCATTTCTGAGCTGAAACAACAAGAATATAGGTAAAATTGCATTTGTAAGCATATGTAATGCAGTTGGGCACATCTAACTTTACAGAATGAAGATATTGCAAAAACCACACAAAACATCCTTCCCTTGGCCTGATATGCTCCCAAACTATACTTAAGGGCAATATCTGTCATTGGTGAAGAGTTTACAAGTGTATTTGACAGAAAACATTACAATTCATCAAACTCTAGTAACCAAGTCATATCTGAGCTGAAACAACAAGAATATAGGTAAAATTGCATTTGTAAGCATATGTAATGCAGTTGGGCACATCTAACTTTACAGAATGAAGATATTGCAAAACCACCCAAAACATCCTTCCCTTGGCCTGATATGCTCCCAAACTATACTTAAGGGCAATATCTGTCATTGGTGAAGAGTTTACAAGTGTATTTGACAGAAAACATTACAATTCATCAAACTCTAGTAACCAAGTCATTTCTGAGCTGAAACAACAAGAATATAGGTAAAATTGCATTTGTAAGCATATGTATTGCAGTTGGGCACATCTAACTTTACAGAATGAAGATATTGCAAAACCACCCAAAACATCCTTCCCTTGGCCTGATATGCTCCCAAACTATACTTAAGGGCAATATCTGTCATTGGTGAAGAGTTTACAAGTGTATTTGACAGAAAACATTACAATTCATCAAACTTTAGTAACCAAGTCATTTCTGAGCTGAAACAACAAGAATATAGGTAAAATTGCATTTGTAAGCATATGTAATGCAGTTGGGCACATCTAACTTTACAGAATGAAGATATTGCAAAGCCATCCTAAAAAAGCTTCTCTTAGCCTGATATGCACCCACAATATACATAATGCTATACAGTGTCATTGGTAAAGAGTTTTCATGTGTATTTGACAGAAAACATTACAATTCATCAAACTCTAGTAACCAAGTCATTTCTGAGCTGAAACAACAAGAATATAGGTAAAATTGCATTTGTAAGCATATGTAATGCAGTTGGGCACATCTAACTTTACAGAATGAAGATATTGCAAAACCACCCAAAACATCCTTCCCTTGGCCTGATATGCTCCCAAACTATACTTAAGGGCAATATCTGTCATTGGTGAAGAGTTTACAAGTGTATTTGACAGAAAACATTACAATTCATCAAACTCTAGTAACCAAGTCATTTCTGAGCTGAAACAACAAGAATATAGGTAAAATTGCATTTGTAAGCATATGTAATGCAGTTGGGCACATCTAACTTTACAGAATGAAGATATTGCAAAACCACCCAAAACATCCCTCCCTTGGCCTGATATGCTCCCAAACTATACTTAAGTGCAATATCTGTCATTGGTGAAGAGTTTACAAGTGTATTTGACAGAAAACATTACAATACATCAAACTCTAGTAACCAAGTCATTTCTGAGCTAAAACAACAAGAATATTGGTAAAATTGCATTTGTAAGCATATGTATTGCAGTTGGGCACATCTAACTTTACAGAATGAAGATATTGCAAAACCATCCTAAAAAAGCTTCTCTTAGCCTGATATGCACCCACAATATACATAATGCTATACAGTGTCATTGGTAAAGAGTTTTCATGTGTATTTGACAGAAAACATTACAATTCATCAAACTCTAGTAACCAAGTCATTTCTGAGCTGAAACAACAAGAATATAGGTAAAATTGCATTTGTAAGCATATGTATTGCAGTTGGCCACATCTAACTTTACAGAATGAAGATATTGCAAAACCATCCTAAAAAAGCTTCTCTTAGCCTGATATGCACCCACAATATACATAATGCTATACAGTGTCATTGGTAAAGAGTTTTCATGTGTATTTGACAGAAAACATTACAATTCATCAAACTCTAGTAACCAAGTCATTTCTGAGCTGAAACAACAAGAATATTGGTAAAATTGCATTTGTAAGCATATGTATTGCAGTTGGGCACATCTAACTTTACAGAATGAAGATATTGCAAAACCATCCTAAGCAAGCTTCTCTTAGCCTGATATTCACCCACAATATACATAATGCTATTCAGTGTCATTGGTAAAGAGTTTTCATGTGTATTTGACAGAAAACATTACAATTCATCAAACTCTAGTAACCAAGTCATTTCTGAGCTGAAACAACAAGAATATAGGTAAAATTGCATTTGTAAGCATATGTAATGCAGTTGGGCACATCTAACTTTACAGAATGAAGATATTGCAAAACCACCCAAGACATCCTTCCCTTGGCCTGATATGCTCCCAAACTATACTTAAGGGCAATATCTGTCATTGGTAAAGAGTTTTCATGTGTATTTGACAGAAAACATTTCAATTCATCAAACTTTAGTAACCAAGTCATTTCTGAGCTGAAACAACAAGAATATAGGTAAAATTGCATTTGTAAGCATATGTATTGCAGTTGGCCACATCTAACTTTACAGAATGAAGATATTGCAAAACCATCCTAAAAAAGCTTCTCTTAGCCTGATATGCACCCACAATATACATAATGCTATACAGTGTCATTGGTAAAGAGTTTTCATGTGTATTTGACAGAAAACATTACAATTCATCAAACTCTAGTAACCAAGTCATTTCTGAGCTGAAACAACAAGAATATTGGTAAAATTGCATTTGTAAGCATATGTATTGCAGTTGGGCACATCTAACTTTACAGAATGAAGATATTGCAAAACCATCCTAAGCAAGCTTCTCTTAGCCTGATATTCACCCACAATATACATAATGCTATTCAGTGTCATTGGTAAAGAGTTTTCATGTGTATTTGACAGAAAACATTACAATTCATCAAACTCTAGTAACCAAGTCATTTCTGAGCTGAAACAACAAGAATATAGGTAAAATTGCATTTGTAAGCATATGTAATGCAGTTGGGCACATCTAACTTTACAGAATGAAGATATTGCAAAACCACCCAAGACATCCTTCCCTTGGCCTGATATGCTCCCAAACTATACTTAAGGGCAATATCTGTCATTGGTGAAGAGTTTACAAGTGTATTTGACAGAAAACATTTCAATTCATCAAACTTTAGTAACCAAGTCATTTCTGAGCTGAAACAACAAGAATATTGGTAAAATTGCTTTTGTAAGCATATGTATTGCAGTTGGGCACATCTAACTTTACAGAATGAAGATATTGCAAAACCATCCTAAACAAGCTTCTCTTAGCCTGATATGCACCCACAATATACATAATGCTATTCAGTGTCATTGGTAAAGAGTTTTCATGTGTATTTGACAGAAAACATTACAATTCATCAAAGTTTAGTAACCAAGTCATTTCTGAGCTGAAACAACAAGAATATAGGTAAAATTGCATTTGTAAGCATATGTAATGCAGTTGGGCACATCTAACTTTACAGAATGAAGATATTGCAAAACCACACAAAACATCCTTCCCTTGGCCTGATATGCTCCCAAACTATACTTAAGGGCAATATCTGTCATTGGTGAAGAGTTTACAAGTGTATTTGACAGAAAACATTACAATTCATCAAACTCTAGTAACCAAGTCATTTCTGAGCTGAAACAACAAGAATATAGGTAAAATTGCATTTGTAAGCATATGTAATGCAGTTGGGCACATCTAACTTTACAGAATGAAGATATTGCAAAACCACCCAAAACATCCTTCCCTTGGCCTGATATGCTCCCAAACTATACTTAAGGGCAATATCTGTCATTGGTGAAGAGTTTACAAGTGTATTTGACAGAAAACATTACAATTCATCAAACTCTAGTAACCAAGTCATTTCTGAGCTGAAACAACAAGAATATAGGTAAAATTGCATTTGTAAGCATATGTATTGCAGTTGGGCACCTCTAACTTTACAGAATGAAGATATTGCAAAACCACCCAAAACATCCTTCCCTTGGCCTGATATGCTCCCAAACTATACTTAAGGGCAATATCTGTCATTGGTGAAGAGTTTACAAGTGTATTTGACAGAAAACATTACAATTCATCAAACTTTAGTAACCAAGTCATTTCTGAGCTGAAACAACAAGAATATAGGTAAAATTGCATTTGTAAGCATATGTAATGCAGTTGGGCACATCTAACTTTACAGAATGAAGATATTGCAAAACCACCCAAAACATCCTTCCCTTGGCCTGATATGCTCCCAAACTATACTTAAGGGCAATATCTGTCATTGGTGAAGAGTTTACAAGTGTATTTGACAGAAAACATTACAATTCATCAAACTCTAGTAACCAAGTCATTTCTGAGCTGAAACAACAAGAATATAGGTAAAATTGCATTTGTAAGCATATGTAATGCAGTTGGGCACATCTAACTTTACAGAATGAAGATATTGCAAAACCACCCAAAACATCCTTCCCTTGGCCTGATATGCTCCCAAACTATACTTAAGGGCAATATCTGTCATTGGTGAAGAGTTTACAAGTGTATTTGACAGAAAACATTACAATTCATCAAACTCTAGTAACCAAGTCATTTCTGAGCTGAAACAACAAGAATATAGGTAAAATTGCATTTGTAAGCATATGTAATGCAGTTGGGCATATCTAACTTTACAGAATGAAGATATTGCAAAACCATCCTAAAAAGCTTCTCTTAGCCTGATATGCACCCACAATATACATAATGCTATACAGTGTCATTGGTAAAGAGTTTTCATGTGTATTTGACAGAAAACATTACAATTCATCAAACTCTAGTAACCAAGTCATTTCTGAGCTGAAACAACAAGAATATTGGAAAAATTGCATTTGTAAGCATATGTAATGCAGTTGGGCACATCTAACTTTACAGAATGAAGATATTGCAAAACCACCCAAGACATCCTTCCCTTGGCCTGATATGCTCCCAAACTATACTTAAGGGCAATATCTGTCATTGGTGAAGAGTTTACAAGTGTATTTGACAGAAAACATTTCAATTCATCAAACTTTAGTAACCAAGTCATTTCTGAGCTGAAACAACAAGAATATTGCTAAAATTGCATTTGTAAGCATATGTATTGCAGTTGGGCACATCTAACTTTACAGAATGAAGATATTGCAAAACCATCCTAAACAAGCTTCCCTTGGCCTGATATGCTCCCAAACTATACTTAAGGGCAATATCTGTCATTGGTGAAGAGTTTACAAGTGTATTTGACAGAAAACATTACAATTCATCAAACTAGTAACCAAGTCATTTCTGAGCTGAAACAACAAGAATATAGGTAAAATTGCATTTGTAAGCATATGTAATGCAGTTGGGCACATCTAACTTTACAGAATGAAGATATTGCAAAACCACCCAAAACATCCTTCCCTTGGCCTGATATGCTCCCAAACTATACTTAAGGGCAATATCTGTCATTGGTGAAGAGTTTACAAGTGTATTTGACAGAAAACATTACAATTCATCAAACTTTAGTAACCAAGTCATTTCTGAGCTGAAACAACAAGAATATAGGTAAAATTGCATTTGTAAGCATATGTATTGCAGTTGGGCACATCTAACTTTACAGAATGAAGATATTGCAAAACCACCCAAAACATCCTTCCCTTGGCCTGATATGCTCCCAAACTATACTTAAGGGCAATATCTGTCATTGGTGAAGAGTTTACAAGTGTATTTGACAGAAAACATTACAATTCATCAAACTCTAGTAACCAAGTCATTTCTGAGCTGAAACAACAAGAATATAGGTAAAATTGCATTTGTAAGCATATGTAATGCAGTTGGGCATATCTAACTTTACAGAATGAAGATATTGCAAAACCATCCTAAAAAAGCTTCTCTTAGCCTGATATGCACCCACAATATACATAATGCTATACAGTGTCATTGGTAAAGAGTTTTCATGTGTATTTGACAGAAAACATTACAATTCATCAAACTCTAGTAACCAAGTCATTTCTGAGCTGAAACAACAAGAATATTGGAAAAATTGCATTTGTAAGCATATGTAATGCAGTTGGGCACATCTAACTTTACAGAATGAAGATATTGCAAAACCACCCAAGACATCCTTCCCTTGGCCTGATATGCTCCCAAACTATACTTAAGGGCAATATCTGTCATTGGTGAAGAGTTTACAAGTGTATTTGACAGAAAACATTTCAATTCATCAAACTTTAGTAACCAAGTCATTTCTGAGCTGAAACAACAAGAATATTGCTAAAATTGCATTTGTAAGCATATGTATTGCAGTTGGGCACATCTAACTTTACAGAATGAAGATATTGCAAAACCATCCTAAACAAGCTTCCCTTGGCCTGATATGCTCCCAAACTATACTTAAGGGCAATATCTGTCATTGGTGAAGAGTTTACAAGTGTATTTGACAGAAAACATTACAATTCATCAAACTAGTAACCAAGTCATTTCTGAGCTGAAACAACAAGAATATAGGTAAAATTGCATTTGTAAGCATATGTAATGCAGTTGGGCACATCTAACTTTACAGAATGAAGATATTGCAAAACCACCCAAAACATCCTTCCCTTGGCCTGATATGCTCCCAAACTATACTTAAGGGCAATATCTGTCATTGGTGAAGAGTTTACAAGTGTATTTGACAGAAAACAATACAATTCATCAAACTCTAGTAACCAAGTCATTTCTGAGCTGAAACAACAAGAATATAGGTAAAATTGCATTTGTAAGCATATGTATTGCATTTGGGCACATCTAACTTTACAGAATGAAGATATTGCAAAACCATCCTAAACAAGCTTCTCTTAGCCTGATATGCACCCACAATATACATAATGCTATTCAGTGTCATTGGTAAAGAGTTTTCATGTGTATTTGACAGAAAACATTACAATTCATCAAACTTTAGTAACCAAGTCATTTCTGAGCTGAAACAACAAGAATATAGGTAAAATTGCATTTGTAAGCATATGTAATGCAGTTGGGCACATCTAACTTTACAGAATGAAGATATTGCAAAACCACACAAAACATCCTTCCCTTGGCCTGATATGCTCCCAAACTATACTTAAGGGCAATATCTGTCATTGGTGAAGAGTTTACAAGTGTATTTGACAGAAAACATTACAATTCATCAAACTCTAGTAACCAAGTCATTTCTGAGCTGAAACAACAAGAATATAGGTAAAATTGCATTTGTAAGCATATGTAATGCAGTTGGGCACATCTAACTTTACAGAATGAAGATATTGCAAAACCACCCAAAACATCCTTCCCTTGGCCTGATATGCTCCCAAACTATACTTAAGGGCAATATCTGTCATTGGTGAAGAGTTTACAAGTGTATTTGACAGAAAACATTACAATTCATCAAACTCTAGTAACCAAGTCATTTCTGAGCTGAAACAACAAGAATATAGGTAAAATTGCATTTGTAAGCATATGTATTGCAGGTGGCCACCTCTAACTTTACAGAATGAAGATATTGCAAAACCACCCAAAACATCCTTCCCTTGGCCTGATATGCTCCCAAACTATACTTAAGGGCAATATCTGTCATTGGTGAAGAGTTTACAAGTGTATTTGACAGAAAACATTACAATTCATCAAACTTTAGTAACCAAGTCATTTCTGAGCTGAAACAACAAGAATATAGGTAAAATTGCATTTGTAAGCATATGTAATGCAGTTGGGCACATCTAACTTTACAGAATGAAGATATTGCAAAACCACCCAAAACATCCTTCCCTTGGCCTGATATGCTCCCAAACTATACTTAAGGGCAATATCTGTCATTGGTGAAGAGTTTACAAGTGTATTTGACAGAAAACATTACAATTCATCAAACTCTAGTAACCAAGTCATTTCTGAGCTGAAACAACAAGAATATAGGTAAAATTGCATTTGTAAGCATATGTAATGCAGTTGGGCACATCTAACTTTACAGAATGAAGATATTGCAAAACCACCCAAAACATCCTTCCCTTGGCCTGATATGCTCCCAAACTATACTTAAGGGCAATATCTGTCATTGGTGAAGAGTTTACAAGTGTATTTGACAGAAAACATTACAATTCATCAAACTCTAGTAACCAAGTCATTTCTGAGCTGAAACAACAAGAATATAGGTAAAATTGCATTTGTAAGCATATGTAATGCAGTTGGGCATATCTAACTTTACAGAATGAAGATATTGCAAAACCATCCTAAAAAGCTTCTCTTAGCCTGATATGCACCCACAATATACATAATGCTATACAGTGTCATTGGTAAAGAGTTTTCATGTGTATTTGACAGAAAACATTACAATTCATCAAACTCTAGTAACCAAGTCATTTCTGAGCTGAAACAACAAGAATATTGGAAAAATTGCATTTGTAAGCATATGTAATGCAGTTGGGCACATCTAACTTTACAGAATGAAGATATTGCAAAACCACCCAAGACATCCTTCCCTTGGCCTGATATGCTCCCAAACTATACTTAAGGGCAATATCTGTCATTGGTGAAGAGTTTACAAGTGTATTTGACAGAAAACATTTCAATTCATCAAACTTTAGTAACCAAGTCATTTCTGAGCTGAAACAACAAGAATATTGCTAAAATTGCATTTGTAAGCATATGTATTGCAGTTGGGCACATCTAACTTTACAGAATGAAGATATTGCAAAACCATCCTAAACAAGCTTCCCTTGGCCTGATATGCTCCCAAACTATACTTAAGGGCAATATCTGTCATTGGTGAAGAGTTTACAAGTGTATTTGACAGAAAACATTACAATTCATCAAACTAGTAACCAAGTCATTTCTGAGCTGAAACAACAAGAATATAGGTAAAATTGCATTTGTAAGCATATGTAATGCAGTTGGGCACATCTAACTTTACAGAATGAAGATATTGCAAAACCACCCAAAACATCCTTCCCTTGGCCTGATATGCTCCCAAACTATACTTAAGGGCAATATCTGTCATTGGTGAAGAGTTTACAAGTGTATTTGACAGAAAACATTACAATTCATCAAACTTTAGTAACCAAGTCATTTCTGAGCTGAAACAACAAGAATATAGGTAAAATTGCATTTGTAAGCATATGTATTGCAGTTGGGCACATCTAACTTTACAGAATGAAGATATTGCAAAACCACCCAAAACATCCTTCCCTTGGCCTGATATGCTCCCAAACTATACTTAAGGGCAATATCTGTCATTGGTGAAGAGTTTACAAGTGTATTTGACAGAAAACATTACAATTCATCAAACTCTAGTAACCAAGTCATTTCTGAGCTGAAACAACAAGAATATAGGTAAAATTGCATTTGTAAGCATATGTAATGCAGTTGGGCATATCTAACTTTACAGAATGAAGATATTGCAAAACCATCCTAAAAAAGCTTCTCTTAGCCTGATATGCACCCACAATATACATAATGCTATACAGTGTCATTGGTAAAGAGTTTTCATGTGTATTTGACAGAAAACATTACAATTCATCAAACTCTAGTAACCAAGTCATTTCTGAGCTGAAACAACAAGAATATTGGAAAAATTGCATTTGTAAGCATATGTAATGCAGTTGGGCACATCTAAATTTACAGAATGAAGATATTGCAAAACCACCCAAGACATCCTTCCCTTGGCCTGATATGCTCCCAAACTATACTTAAGGGCAATATCTGTCATTGGTGAAGAGTTTACAAGTGTATTTGACAGAAAACATTTCAATTCATCAAACTTTAGTAACCAAGTCATTTCTGAGCTGAAACAACAAGAATATTGCTAAAATTGCATTTGTAAGCATATGTATTGCAGTTGGGCACATCTAACTTTACAGAATGAAGATATTGCAAAACCATCCTAAACAAGCTTCCCTTGGCCTGATATGCTCCCAAACTATACTTAAGGGCAATATCTGTCATTGGTGAAGAGTTTACAAGTGTATTTGACAGAAAACATTACAATTCATCAAACTAGTAACCAAGTCATTTCTGAGCTGAAACAACAAGAATATAGGTAAAATTGCATTTGTAAGCATATGTAATGCAGTTGGGCACATCTAACTTTACAGAATGAAGATATTGCAGAACCACCCAAAACATCCTTCCCTTGGCCTGATATGCTCCCAAACTATACTTAAGGGCAATATCTGTCATTGGTGAAGAGTTTACAAGTGTATTTGACAGAAAACAATACAATTCATCAAACTCTAGTAACCAAGTCATTTCTGAGCTGAAACAACAAGAATATAGGTAAAATTGCATTTGTAAGCATATGTATTGCATTTGGGCACATCTAACTTTACAGAATGAAGATATTGCAAAACCACCCAAAACATCCTTCCCTCGGCCTGATATGCTCCCAAACTATACTTAAGGGCAATATCTGTCATTGGTGAAGAGTTTACAAGTGTATTTGACAGAAAACATTACAATTCATCAAACTTTAGTAACCAAGTCATTTCTGAGCTGAAACAACAAGAATATAGGTAAAATTGCATTTGTAAGCATATGTAATGCAGTTGGGCACATCTAACTTTACAGAATGAAGATATTGCAAAACCACCCAAAACATCCTTCCCTTGGCCTGATATGCTCCCAAACTATACTTAAGGGCAATATCTGTCATTGGTGAAGAGTTTACAAGTGTATTTGACAGAAAACATTACAATTCATCAAACTCTAGTAACCAAGTCATTTCTGAGCTGAAACAACAAGAATATAGGTAAAATTGCATTTGTAAGCATATGTAATGCAGTTGGGCACATCTAACTTTACAGAATGAAGATATTGCAAAACCACCCAAGACATCCTTCCCTTGGCCTGATATGCTCCCAAACTATACTTAAGGGCAATATCTGTCATTGGTGAAGAGTTTACAAGTGTATTTGACAGAAAACATTTCAATTCATCAAACTTTAGTAACCAAGTCATTTCTGAGCTGAAACAACAAGAATATTGGTAAAATTGCTTTTGTAAGCATATGTATTGCAGTTGGGCACATCTAACTTTACAGAATGAAGATATTGCAAAACCATCCTAAACAAGCTTCTCTTAGCCTGATATGCACCCACAATATACATAATGCTATTCAGTGTCATTGGTAAAGAGTTTTCATGTGTATTTGACAGAAAACATTACAATTCATCAAACTTTAGTAACCAAGTCATTTCTGAGCTGAAACAACAAGAATATAGGTAAAATTGCATTTGTAAGCATATGTAATGCAGTTGGGCACATCTAACTTTACAGAATGAAGATATTGCAAAACCACACAAAACATCCTTCCCTTGGCCTGATATGCTCCCAAACTATACTTAAGGGCAATATCTGTCATTGGTGAAGAGTTTACAAGTGTATTTGACAGAAAACATTACAATTCATCAAACTCTAGTAACCAAGTCATTTCTGAGCTGAAACAACAAGAATATAGGTAAAATTGCATTTGTAAGCATATGTAATGCAGTTGGGCACATCTAACTTTACAGAATGAAGATATTGCAAAACCACCCAAAACATCCTTCCCTTGGCCTGATATGCTCCCAAACTATACTTAAGGGCAATATCTGTCATTGGTGAAGAGTTTACAAGTGTATTTGACAGAAAACATTACAATTCATCAAACTCTAGTAACCAAGTCATTTCTGAGCTGAAACAACAAGAATATAGGTAAAATTGCATTTGTAAGCATATGTAATGCAGTTGGGCACATCTAACTTTACAGAATGAAGATATTGCAAAACCACCCAAAACATCCCTCCCTTGGCCTGATATGCTCCCAAACTATACTTAAGTGCAATATCTGTCATTGGTGAAGAGTTTACAAGTGTATTTGACAGAAAACATTACAATTCATCAAACTCTAGTAACCAAGTCATTTCTGAGCTATAACAACAAGAATATTGGTAAAATTGCATTTGTAAGCATATGTATTGCAGTTGGGCACATCTAACTTTACAGAATGAAGATATTGCAAAGCCATCCTAAAAAAGCTTCTCTTAGCCTGATATGCACCCACAATATACATAATGCTATACAGTGTCATTGGTAAAGAGTTTTCATGTGTATTTGACAGAAAACATTACAATTCATCAAACTCTAGTAACCAAGTCATTTCTGAGCTGAAACAACAAGAATATAGGTAAAATTGCATTTATAAGCATATGTAATGCAGTTGGGCACATCTAACTTTACAGAATGAAGATATTGCAAAACCACCCAAAACATCCTTCCCTTGGCCTGATATGCTCCCAAACTATACTTAAGGGCAATATCTGTCATTGGTGAAGAGTTTACAAGTGTATTTGACAGAAAACATTACAATTCATCAAACTCTAGTAACCAAGTCATTTCTGAGCTGAAACAACAAGAATATAGGTAAAATTGCATTTGTAAGCATATGTAATGCAGTTGGGCACATCTAACTTTACAGAATGAAGATATTGCAAAACCACCCAAAACATCCTTCCCTTGGCCTGATATGCTCCCAAACTATACTTAAGGGCAATATCTGTCATTGGTGAAGAGTTTACAAGTGTATTTGACAGAAAACATTACAATTCATCAAACTCTAGTAACCAAGTCATTTCTGAGCTGAAACAACAAGAATATAGGTAAAATTGCATTTGTAGGCATATGTAATGCAGTTGGGCACATCTAACTTTACAGAATGAAGATATTGCAAAACCACCCAAAACATCCTTCCCTTGGCCTGATATGCTCCCAAACTATACTTAAGGGCAATATCTGTCATTGGTGAAGAGTTTACAAGTGTATTTGACAGAAAACATTACAATTCATCAAACTCTAGTAACCAAGTCATTTCTGAGCTGAAACAACAAGAATATAGGTAAAATTGCATTTGTAAGCATATGTAATGCAGTTGGGCACATCTAACTTTACAGAATGAAGATATTGCAAAACCACCCAAGACATCCTTCCCTTGGCCTGATATGCTCCCAAACTATACTTAAGGGCAATATCTGTCATTGGTGAAGAGTTTACAAGTGTATTTGACAGAAAACATTTCAATTCATCAAACTTTAGTAACCTAGTCATTTCTGAGCTGAAACAACAAGAATATTGGTAAAATTGCTTTTGTAAGCATATGTATTGCAGTTGGGCACATCTAACTTTACAGAATGAAGATATTGCAAAACCATCCTAAACAAGCTTCTCTTAGCCTGATATGCACCCACAATATACATAATGCTATTCAGTGTCATTGGTAAAGAGTTTTCATGTGTATTTGACAGAAAACATTACAATTCATCAAACTTTAGTAACCAAGTCATTTCTGAGCTGAAACAACAAGAATATAGGTAAAATTGCATTTGTAAGCATATGTAATGCAGTTGGGCACATCTAACTTTACAGAATGAAGATATTGCAAAACCACCCAAAACATCCTTCCCTTGGCCTGATATGCTCCCAAACTATACTTAAGGGCAGTATCTGTCATTGGTGAAGAGTTTACAAGTGTATTTGACAGAAAACATTACAATTCATCAAACTCTAGTAACCAAGTCATTTCTGAGCTGAAACAACAAGAATATAGGTAAAATTGCATTTGTAAGCATATGTAATGCAGTTGGGCACATCTAACTTTACAGAATGAAGATATTGCAAAACCACCCAAAACATCCTTCCCTTGGCCTGATATGCTCCCAAACTATACTTAAGGGCAATATCTGTCATTGGTGAAGAGTTTACAAGTGTATTTGACAGAAAACATTACAATTCATCAAACTCTAGTAACCAAGTCATGTCTGAGCTGAAACAACAAGAATATAGGTAAAATTGCATTTGTAAGCATATGTAATGCAGTTGGGCACATCTAACTTTACAGAATGAAGATATTGCAAAACCACCCAAAACATCCCTCCCTTGGCCTGATATGCTCCCAAACTATACTTAAGTGCAATATCTGTCATTGGTGAAGAGTTTACAAGTGTATTTGACAGAAAACATTACAATTCATCAAACTCTAGTAACCAAGTCATTTCTGAGCTAAAACAACAAGAATATTGGTAAAATTGCATTTGTAAGCATATGTATTGCAGTTGGGCACATCTAACTTTACAGAATGAAGATATTGCAAAGCCATCCTAAAAAAGCTTCTCTTAGCCTGATATGCACCCACAATATACATAATGCTATACAGTGTCATTGGTAAAGAGTTTTAATGTGTATTTGACAGAAAACATTACAATTCATCAAACTCTAGTAACCAAGTCATTTCTGAGCTGAAACAACAATAATATAGGTAAAATTGCATTTGTAAGCATATGTAATGCAGTTGGGCACATCTAACTTTACAGAATGAAGATATTGCAAAACCACCCAAAACATCCTTCCCTTGGCCTGATATGCTCCCAAACTATACTTAAGGGCAATATCTGTCATTGGTGAAGAGTTTACAAGTGTATTTGAAAGAAAACATTACAATTCATCAAACTCTAGTAACCAAGTCATTTCTGAGCTGAAACAACAAGAATATAGGTAAAATTGCATTTGTAAGCATATGTAATGCAGTTGGGCACATCTAACTTTACAGAATGAAGATATTGCAAAACCACCCAAAACATCCCTCCCTTGGCCTGATATGCTCCCAAACTATACTTAAGTGCAATATCTGTCATTGGTGAAGAGTTTACAAGTGTATTTGACAGAAAACATTACAATTCATCAAACTCTAGTAACCAAGTCATTTCTGAGCTGAAACAACAAGAATATTGGTAAAATTGCATTTGTAAGCATATGTATTGCAGTTGGGCCCTTGGCCTGATATGCTCCCAATCTATACTTAAGGGCAATATCTGTCATTGGTGAAGAGTTTACAAGTGTATTTGACAGAAAACATTACAATTCATCAAACTCTAGTAACCAAGTCATTTCTGAGCTGAAACAACAAGAATATAGGTAAAATTGCATTTGTAAGCATATGTAATGCAGTTGGGCACATCTAACTTTACAGAATGAAGATATTGCAAAACCACCCAAAACATCCCTCCCTTGGCCTGATATGCTCCCAAACTATACTTAAGTGCAATATCTGTCATTGGTGAAGAGTTTACAAGTGTATTTGACAGAAAACATTACAATTCATCAAACTCTAGTAACCAAGTCATTTCTGAGCTGAAACAACAAGAATATAGGTAAAATTGCATTTGTAAGCATATGTATTGCAGTTGGGCACATCTAACTTTACAGAATGAAGATATTGCAAAACCATCCTAAAAAAGCTTCTCTTAGCCTGATATGCACCCACAATATACATAATGCTATACAGTGTCATTGGTAAAGAGTTTTCATGTGTATTTGACAGAAAACATTACAATTCATCAAACTCTAGTAACCAAGTCATTTCAGAGCTGAAACAACAAGAATATAGGTAAAATTGCATTTGTAAGCATATGTAATGCTGTTGGGCACATCTAACTTTACAGAATGAAGATATTGCAAAACCACCCAAAACATCCTTCCCTTGGCCTGATATGCTCCCAAACTATACTTAAGGGCAATATCTGTCATTGGTGAAGAGTTTACAAGTGTATTTGACAGAAAACATTACAATTCATCAAACTTTAGTAACCAAGTCATTTCTGAGCTGAAACAACAAGAATATAGGTAAAATTGCATTTATAAGCATATGTAATGCAGTTGGGCACATCTAACTTTACAGAATGAAGATATTGCAAAACCACCCAAAACATCCTTCCCTTGGCCTGATATGCTCCCAAACTATACTTAAGGGCAATATCTGTCATTGGTGAAGAGTTTACAAGTGTATTTGACAGAAAACATTACAATTCATCAAACTTTAGTAACCAAGTCATTTCTGAGCTGAAACAACAAGAATATTGGTAAAATTGCATTTGTAAGCATATGTATTGCAGTTGGGCACATCTAACTTTACAGAATGAAGATATTGCAAAACCATCCTAAACAAGCTTCTCTTAGCCTGATATGCACCCACAATATACATAATGCTATTCAGTGTCAATGGTAAAGAGTTTTCATGTGTATTTGACAGAAAACATTACAATTCATCAAACTCTAGTAACCAAGTCATTTCAGAGCTGAAACAACAAGAATATAGGTAAAATTGCATTTGTAAGCATATGTAATGCTGTTGGGCACATCTAACTTTACAGAATGAAGATATTGCAAAACCACCCAAAACATCCTTCCCTTGGCCTGATATGCTCCCAAACTATACTTAAGGG
Source organism: Amia ocellicauda (assembly GCF_036373705.1). Classification (NCBI taxonomy): domain Eukaryota; kingdom Metazoa; phylum Chordata; class Actinopteri; order Amiiformes; family Amiidae; genus Amia; species Amia ocellicauda. The sequence goes on along the minus strand of NW_027102712.1, from coordinate 100,670 downwards.
CAATATCTGTCATTGGTGAAGAGTTTACAAGTGTATTTGACAGAAAACATTACAATTCATCAAACTCTAGTAACCAAGTCATTTCTGAGCTAAAACAACAAGAATATTGGTAAAATTGCATTTGTAAGCATATGTATTGCAGTTGGGCACATCTAACTTTACAGAATGAAGATATTGCAAAACCATCCTAAAAAAGCTTCTCTTAGCCTGATATGCACCCACAATATACATAATGCTATACAGTGTCATTGGTAAAGAGTTTTCATGTGTATTTGACAGAAAACATTACAATTCATCAAACTCTAGTAACCAAGTCATTTCTGAGCTGAAACAACAAGAATATAGGTAAAATTGCATTTGTAAGCATATGTATTGCAGTTGGGCACATCTAATTTTACAGAATGAAGATATTGCAAAACCATCCTAAACAAGCTTCTCTTAGCCTGATATGCACCCACAATATACATAATGCTATTCAGTGTCAATGGTAAAGAGTTTTCATGTGTATTTGACAGAAAACATTACAATTCATCAAACTCTAGTAACCAAGTCATTTCAGAGCTGAAACAACAAGAATATAGGTAAAATTGCATTTGTAAGCATATGTAATGCTGTTGGGCACATCTAACTTTACAGAATGAAGATATTGCAAAACCACCCAAAACATCCTTCCCTTGGCCTGATATGCTCCCAAACTATACTTAAGGGCAATATCTGTCATTGGTGAAGAGTTTACAAGTGTATTTGACAGAAAACATTACAATTCATCAAACTTTAATAACCAAGTCATTTCTGAGCTGAAACAACAAGAATATAGGTAAAATTGCATTTATAAGCATATGTAATGCAGTTGGGCACATCTAACTTTACAGAATGAAGATATTGCAAAACCACCCAAAACATCCTTCCCTTGGCCTGATATGCTCCCAAACTATACTTAAGGGCAATATCTGTCATTGGTGAAGAGTTTACAAGTGTATGTGACAGAAAACATTACAATTCATCAAACTTTAATAACCAAGTCATTTCTGAGCTGAAACAACAAGAATATAGGTAAAATTGCATTTATAAGCATATGTAATGCAGTTGGGCACATCTAACTTTACAGAATGAAGATATTGCAAAACCACCCAAAACATCCTTCCCTTGGCCTGATATGCTCCCAAACTATACTTAAGGGCAATATCTGTCATTGGTGAAGAGTTTACAAGTGTATTTGACAGAAAACATTACAATTCATCAAACTCTAGTAACCAAGTCATTTCTGAGCTGAAACAACAAGAATATTGGTAAAATTGCATTTGTAAGCATATGTATTGCAGTTGGGCACATCTAACTTTACAGAATGAAGATATTGCAAAACCACCCAAAACATCCTTCCCTTGGCCTGATATGCTCCCAAACTATACTTAAGGGCAATATCTGTCATTGGTGAAGAGTTTACAAGTGTATTTGACAGAAAACATTACAATTCATCAAACTTTAGTAACCAAGTCATTTCTGAGCTGAAACAACAAGAATATAGGTAAAATTGCATTTGTAAGCATATGTAATGCAGTTGGGCACATCTAACTTTACAGAATGAAGATATTGCAAAACCACCCAAAACATCCTTCCCTTGGCCTGATATGCTCCCAAACTATACTTAAGGGCAATATCTGTCATTGGTGAAGAGTTTACAAGTGTATTTGACAGAAAACATTACAATTCATCAAACTCTAGTAACCAAGTCATTTCTGAGCTGAAACAACAAGAATATTGGTAAAATTGCATTTGTAAGCATATGTATTGCATTTGGGCACATCTAACTTTACAGAATGAAGATATTGCAAAACCATCCTAAAAAAGCTTCTCTTAGCCTGATATGCACCCACAATATACATAATGCTATTCAGTGTCATTGGTAAAGAGTTTTCATGTGTATTTGACAGAAAACATTACAATTCATCAAACTCTAGTAACCAAGTCATTTCTGAGCTGAAACAACAAGAATATAGGTAAAATTGCATTTGTAAGCATATGTAATGCAGTTGAGCACATCTAACTTTACAGAATGAAGTTATTGCAAAATCACCCAAGACATCCTTCCCTTGGCCTGATATGCTCCCAAACTATACTTAAGGGCAATATCTGTCATTGGTGAAGAGTTTACAAGTGTATTTGACAGAAAACATTTCAATTCATCAAACTTTAGTAACCAAGTCATTTCTGAGCTGAAACAACAAGAATATTGGTAAAATTGCATTTGTAAGCATATGTATTGCAGTTGGGCACATTTAACTTTACAGAATGAAGATATTGCAAAACCATCCTAAACAAGCTTCTCTTAGCCTGATATGCACCCACAATATACATAATGCTATTCAGTGTCATTGGTAAAGAGTTTTCATGTGTATTTGACAGAAAACATTACAATTCATCAAACTCTAGTAACCAAGTCATTTCTGAGCTGAAACAACAAGAATATAGGTAAAATTGCATTTGTAAGCATATGTAATGCAGTTGGGCACATCTAACTTTACAGAATGAAGATATTGCAAAACCACCCAAAACATCCCTCCCTTGGCCTGATATGCTCCCAAACTATACTTAAGTGCAATATCTGTCATTGGTGAAGAGTTTACAAGTGTATTTGACAGAAATCATTACAATTCATCAAACTCTAGTAACCAAGTCATTTCTGAGCTAAAACAACAAGAATATTGGTAAAAATGCATTTGTAAGCATATGTATTGCAGTTGGGCACATCTAACTTTACAGAATGAAGATATTGCAAAACCACCCAAAACATCCTTCCCTTGGCCTGATATGCTCCCAAACTATACTTAAGGGCAATATCTGTCATTGGTGAAGAGTTTACAAGTGTATTTGACAGAAAACATTACAATTCTTCAAACTCTAGTAACCAAGTCATTTCTGAGCTGAAACAACAAGAATATAAGTAAAATTGCATTTGTAAGCATATGTATTGCAGTTGGGCATATCTAACTTTACAGAATGAAGATATTGCAAAACCACCCAAAACATCCTTCCCTTGGCCTGATATGCTCCCAAACTATACTTACGGGCAATATCTGTCATTGGTGAAGAGTTTACAAGTGTATTTGACAGAAATCATTACAATTTATCAAACTCTAGTAACCAAGTCATTTCTGAGCTAAAACAACAAGAATATTGGTAAAATTGCATTTGTAAGCATATGTATTGCATTTGGGCACATCTAACTTTACAGAATGAAGATATTGCAAAACCACCCAAAACATCCTTCCCTTGGCCTGATATGCTCCCAAACTATACTTAAGGGCAATATCTGTCATTGGTGAAGAGTTTACAAGTGTATTTGACAGAAAACATTACAATTCATCAAACTTTAGTAACCAAGTCATTTCTGAGCTGAAACAACAAGAATATAGGTAAAATTGCATTTGTAAGCATATGTAATGCAGTTGGGCACATCTAACTTTACAGAATGAAGATATTGCAAAACCACCCAAAACATCCTTCCCTTGGCCTGATATGCTCCCAAACTATACTTAAGGGCAATATCTGTCATTGGTGAAGAGTTTACAAGTGTATTTGACAGAAAACATTACAATTCATCAAACTCTAGTAACCAAGTCATTTCTGAGCTGAAACAACAAGAATATTGGTAAAATTGCATTTGTAAGCATATGTATTGCATTTGGGCACATCTAACTTTACAGAATGAAGATATTGCAAAACCACCCAAAACATCCTTCCCTTGGCCTGATATGCTCCCAAACTATACTTAAGGGCAATATCTGTCTTTGGTGAAGATTTTACAAGTGTATTTAACAGAAAACTTTAGTAACCAAGTCATTTCTGTGCTGAAACAACAAGAATATTGGTAAAATTGCATTTGTAAGCATATGTATTGCAGTTGGGCACATCTAACTTTACAGAATGAAGATATTGCAAAACCATCCTAAACAAGCTTCTCTTAGCCTGATATGCACCCACAATATACATAATGCTATTCAGTGTCATTGGTAAAGAGTTTTCATGTGTATTTGACAGAAAACATTACAATTCATCAAACTCTAGTAACCAAGTCATTTCTGAGCTGAAACAACAAGAATATAGGTAAAATTGCATTTGAAAGCATATGTAATGCAGATGGGCACATCTAACTTTTCAGAATGAAGATATTGCAAAACCACTCAAAACATCCTTCCCTTGGCCTGATATGCTCCCAAACTATACTTAAGGGCAATATCTGTCATTGGTGAAGAGTTTACAAGTGTATTTGACAGAAAACATTACAATTCTTCAAACTCTAGTAACCAAGTCATTTCTGAGCTGAAACAACAAGAATATAAGTAAAATTGCATTTGTAAGCATATGTATTGCAGTTGGGCATATCTAACTTTACAGAATGAAGATATTGCAATACCACCCAAAACATCCTTCCCTTGGCCTGATATGCTCCCAAACTATACTTACGGGCAATATCTGTCATTGGTGAAGAGTTTACAAGTGTATTTGACAGAAAACATTACAATTCATCAAACTCTAGTAACCAAGTCATTTCTGAGCTGAAACAACAAGAATATAGGTAAAATTGCATTTGTAGGCATATGTAATGCAGTTGGGCACATCTAACTTTACAGAATGAAGATATTGCAAAACCACCCAAAACATCCTTCCCTTGGCCTGATATGCTCCCAAACTATACTTAAGGGCAATATCTGTCATTGGTGAAGAGTTTACAAGTGTATTTGACAGAAAACATTACAATTCATCAAACTCTAGTAACCAAGTCATTTCTGAGCTGAAACAACAAGAATATAGGTAAAATTGCATTTGTAAGCATATGTAATGCAGTTGGGCACATCTAACTTTACAGAATGAAGATATTGCAAAACCACCCAAAACATCCTTCCCTTGGCCTGATATGCTCCCAAACTATACTTAAGGGCAATATCTGTCTATGGTGAAGAGTTTACAAGTGTATTTGACAGAAAACATTACAATTCATCAAACTTTAGTAACCAAGTCATTTCTGAGCTGAAACAACAAGAATATAGGTAAAATTGCATTTGTAAGCATATGTAATGCAGTGGGGCACATCTAACTTTACAGAATGAAGATATTGCAAAACCACCCAAAACATCCTTCCCTTGGCCTGATATGCTCCCAAACTATACTTAAGGGCAATATCTGTCTTTGGTGAAGATTTTACAAGTGTATTTAACAGAAAACTTTAGTAACCAAGTCATTTCTGAGCTGAAACAACAAGAATATTGGTAAAATTGCATTTGTAAGCATATGTATTGCAGTTGGGCACATCTAACTTTACAGAATGAAGATATTGCAAAACCATCCTAAACAAGCTTCTCTTAGCCTGATATGCACCCACAATATACATAATGCTATTCAGTGTCATTGGTAAAGAGTTTTCATGTGTATTTGACAGAAAACATTACAATTCATCAAACTCTAGTAACCAAGTCATTTCTGAGCTGAAACAACAAGAATATAGGTAAAATTGCATTTGAAAGCATATGTAATGCAGTTGGGCACATCTAACTTTTCAGAATGAAGATATTGCAAAACCACCCAAAACATCCTTCCCTTGGCCTGATATGCTCCCAAACTATACTTAAGGGCAATATCTGTCATTGGTGAAGAGTTTACAAGTGTATTTGACAGAAAACATTACAATTCTTCAAACTCTAGTAACCAAGTCATTTCTGAGCTTAAACAACAAGAATATAAGTAAAATTGCATTTGTAAGCATATGTATTGCAGTTGGGCATATCTAACTTTACAGAATGAAGATATTGCAAAACCACCCAAAACATCCTTCCCTTGGCCTGATATGCTCCCAAACTATACTTACGGGCAATATCTGTCATTGGTGAAGAGTTTACAAGTGTATTTGACAGAAATCATTACAATTCATCAAACTCTAGTAACCAAGTCATTTCTGAGCTAAAACAACAAGAATATTGGTAAAATTGCATTTGTAAGCATATGTATTGCATTTGGGCACATCTAACTTTACAGAATGAAGATATTGCAAAACCACCCAAAACATCCTTCCCTTGGCCTGATATGCTCCCAAACTATACTTAAGGGCAATATCTGTCATTGGTGAAGAGTTTACAAGTGTATTTGACAGAAAACATTACAATTCATCAAACTTTAGTAACCAAGTCATTTCTGAGCTGAAACAACAAGAATATAGGTAAAATTGCATTTGTAAGCATATGTAATGCAGTTGGGCACATCTAACTTTACAGAATGAAGATATTGCAAAACCACCCAAAACATCCTTCCCTTGGCCTGATATGCTCCCAAACTATACTTAAGGGCAATATCTGTCATTGGTGAAGAGTTTACAAGTGTATTTGACAGAAAACATTACAATTCATCAAACTCTAGTAACCAAGTCATTTCTGAGCTGAAACAACAAGAATATTGGTAAAATTGCATTTGTAAGCATATGTATTGCATTTGGGCACATCTAACTTTACAGAATGAAGATATTGCAAAACCATCCTAAAAAAGCTTCTCTTAGCCTGATATGCACCCACAATATACATAATGCTATTCAGTGTCATTGGTAAAGAGTTTTCATGTGTATTTGACAGAAAACATTACAATTCATCAAACTCTAGTAACCAAGTCATTTCTGAGCTGAAACAACAAGAATATAGGTAAAATTGCATTTGTAAGCATATGTAATGCAGTTGAGCACATCTAACTTTACAGAATGAAGATATTGCAAAACCACCCAAGACATCCTTCCCTTGGCCTGATATGCTCCCAAACTATACTTAAGGGCAATATCTGTCATTGGTGAAGAGTTTACAAGTGTATTTGACAGAAAACATTTCAATTAATCAAACTTTAGTAACCAAGTCATTTCTGAGCTGAAACAACAAGAATATTGGTAAAATTGCATTTGTAAGAATATGTATTGCAGTTGGGCACATTTAACTTTACAGAATGAAGATATTGCAAAACCATCCTAAACAAGCTTCTCTTAGCCTGATATGCACCCACAATATACATAATGCTATTCAGTGTCATTGGTAAAGAGTTTTCATGTGTATTTGACAGAAAACATTACAATTCATCAAACTCTAGTAACCAAGTCATTTCTGAGCTGAAACAACAAGAATATAGGTAAAATTGCATTTGTAAGCATATGTAATGCAGTTGGGCACATCTAACTTTACAGAATGAAGATATTGCAAAACCACCCAAAACATCCCTCCCTTGGCCTGATATGCTCCCAAACTATACTTAAGTGCAATATCTGTCATTGGTGAAGAGTTTACAAGTGTATTTGACAGAAATCATTACAATTCATCAAACTCTAGTAACCAAGTCATTTCTGAGCTAAAACAACAAGAATATTGGTAAAATTGCATTTGTAAGCATATGTATTGCAGTTGGGCACATCTAACTTTACAGAATGAAGATATTGCAAAACCACCCAAAACATCCTTCCCTTGGCCTGATATGCTCCCAAACTATACTTAAGGGCAATATCTGTCATTGGTGAAGAGTTTACAAGTGTATTTGACAGAAAACATTACAATTCATCAAACTTTAGTAACCAAGTCATTTCTGAGCTGAAACAACAAGAATATAGGTAAAATTGCATTTGTAAGCATATGTAATGCAGTTGGGCACATCTAACTTTACAGAATGAAGATATTGCAAAACCACCCAAAACATCCTTCCCTCGGCCTGATATGCTCCCAAACTATACTTAAGGGCAATGTCTGTCATTGGTGAAGAGTTTACAAGAGTATTAGCATGAAAACATTACAATTCATCAAACTCAAGTAACCAAGTCATTTCTGAGCTGAAACAACAAGAATATAGGTAAAATTGCATTTGTAAGCATATGTAATGCAGTTGGGCACATCTAACTTTACAGAATGAAGATATTGCAAAACCACCCAAAACATCCTTCCCTTGGCCTGATATGCTCCCAAACTATACTTAAGGGCAATATCTGTCTTTGGTGAAGATTTTACAAGTGTATTTAACAGAAAACTTTAGTAACCAAGTCATTTCTGAGCTGAAACAACAAGAATATTGGTAAAATTGCATTTGTAAGTATATGTATTGCAGTTGGGCACATCTAACTTTACAGAATGAAGATATTGCAAAACCATCCTAAACAAGCTTCTCTTAGCCTGATATGCACCCACAATATACATAATGCTATTCAGTGTCATTGGTAAAGAGTTTTCATGTGTATTTGACAGAAAACATTACAATTCATCAAACTCTAGTAACCAAGTCATTTCTGAGCTGAAACAACAAGAATATAGGTAAAATTGCATTTGAAAGCATATGTAATGCAGTTGGGCACATCTAACTTTTCAGAATGAAGATATTGCAAAACCACCCAAAACATCCTTCCCTTGGCCTGATATGCTCCCAAACTATACTTAAGGGCAATATCTGTCATTGGTGAAGAGTTTACAAGTGTATTTGACAGAAAACATTACAATTCTTCAAACTCTAGTAACCAAGTCATTTCTGAGCTGAAACAACAAGAATATAAGTAAAATTGCATTTGTAAGCATATGTATTGCAGTTGGGCATATCTAACTTTACAGAATGAAGATATTGCAAAACCACCCAAAACATCCTTCCCTTGGCCTGATATGCTCCCAAACTATACTTACGGGCAATATCTGTCATTGGTGAAGAGTTTACAAGTGTATTTGACAGAAATCATTACAATTCATCAAACTCTAGTAACCAAGTCATTTCTGAGCTAAAACAACAAGAATATTGGTAAAATTGCATTTGTAAGCATATGTATTGCATTTGGGCACATCTAACTTTACAGAATGAAGATATTGCAAAACCACCCAAAACATCCTTCCCTTGGCCTGATATGCTCCCAAACTATACTTAAGGGCAATATCTGTCATTGGTGAAGAGTTTACAAGTGTATTTGACAGAAAACATTACAATTCATCAAACTTTAGTAACCAAGTCATTTCTGAGCTGAAACAACAAGAATATAGGTAAAATTGCATTTGTAAGCATATGTAATGCAGTTGGGCACATCTAACTTTACAGAATGAAGATATTGCAAAACCACCCAAAACATCCTTCCCTTGGCCTGATATGCTCCCAAACTATACTTAAGGGCAATATCTGTCATTGGTGAAGAGTTTACAAGTGTATTTGACAGAAAACATTACAATTCATCAAACTCTAGTAACCAAGTCATTTCTGAGCTGAAACAACAAGAATATTGGTAAAATTGCATTTGTAAGCATATGTATTGCAGTTGGGCACATCTAACTTTACAGAATGAAGATATTGCAAAACCATCCTAAACAAGCTTCTCTTAGCCTGATATGCACCCACAATATACATAATGCTATTCAGTGTCATTGGTAAAGAGTTTTCATGTGTATTTGACAGAAAACATTACAATTCATCAAACTCTAGTAACCAAGTCATTTCTGAGCTGAAACAACAAGAATATAGGTAAAATTGCATTTGAAAGCATATGTAATGCAGTTGGGCACATCTAACTTTTCAGAATGAAGATATTGCAAAACCACCCAAAACATCCTTCCCTCGGCCTGATATGCTCCCAAACTATACTTAAGGGCAATGTCTGTCATTGGTGAAGAGTTTACAAGAGTATTAGCATGAAAACATTACAATTCATCAAACTCAAGTAACCAAGTCATTTCTGAGCTGAAACAACAAGAATATAGGTAAAATTGCATTTGTAAGCATATGTAATGCAGTTGGGCACATCTAACTTTACAGAATGAAGATATTGCAAAACCACCCAAAACATCCTTCCCTTGGCCTGATATGCTCCCAAACTATACTTAAGGGCAATATCTGTCTATGGTGAAGATTTTACAAGTGTATTTAACAGAAAACTTTAGTAACCAAGTCATTTCTGAGCTGAAACAACAAGAATATTGGTAAAATTGCATTTGTAAGCATATGTATTGCAGTTGGGCACATCTAACTTTACAGAATGAAGATATTGCAAAACCATCCTAAACAAGCTTCTCTTAGCCTGATATGCACCCACAATATACATAATGCTATTCAGTGTCATTGGTAAAGAGTTTTCATGTGTATTTGACAGAAAACATTACAATTCATCAAACTCTAGTAACCAAGTCATTTCTGAGCTGAAACAACAAGAATATAGGTAAAATTGCATTTGAAAGCATATGTAATGCAGTTGGGCACATCTAACTTTTCAGAATGAAGATATTGCAAAACCACCCAAAACATCCTTCCCTTGGCCTGATATGCTCCCAAACTATACTTAAGGGCAATATCTGTCATTGGTGAAGAGTTTACAAGTGTATTTGACAGAAAACATTACAATTCTTCAAACTCTAGTAACCAAGTCATTTCTGAGCTGAAACAACAAGAATATAAGTAAAATTGCATTTGTAAGCATATGTATTGCAGTTGGGCATATCTAACTTTACAGAATGAAGATATTGCAAAACCACCCAAAACATCCTTCCCTTGGCCTGATATGCTCCCAAACTATACTTACGGGCAATATCTGTCATTGGTGAAGAGTTTACAAGTGTATTTGACAGAAAACATTACAATTCATCAAACTCTAGTAACCAAGTCATTTCTGAGCTGAAACAACAAGAATATAGGTAAAATTGCATTTGTAGGCATATGTAATGCAGTTGGGCACATCTAACTTTACAGAATGAAGATATTGCAAAACCACCCAAAACATCCTTCCCTTGGCCTGATATGCTCCCAAACTATACTTAAGGGCAATATCTGTCATTGGTGAAGAGTTTACAAGTGTATTTGACAGAAAACATTACAATTCATCAAACTCTAGTAACCAAGTCATTTCTGAGCTGAAACAACAAGAATATAGGTAAAATTGCATTTGTAAGCATATGTAATGCAGTTGGGCACATCTAACTTTACAGAATGAAGATATTGCAAAACCACCCAAAACATCCTTCCCTTGGCCTGATATGCTCCCAAACTATACTTAAGGGCAATATCTGTCTATGGTGAAGAGTTTACAAGTGTATTTGACAGAAAACATTACAATTCATCAAACTTTAGTAACCAAGTCATTTCTGAGCTGAAACAACAAGAATATAGGTAAAATTGCATTTGTAAGCATATGTAATGCAGTGGGGCACATCTAACTTTACAGAATGAAGATATTGCAAAACCACCCAAAACATCCTTCCCTTGGCCTGATATGCTCCCAAACTATACTTAAGGGCAATATCTGTCTTTGGTGAAGATTTTACAAGTGTATTTAACAGAAAACTTTAGTAACCAAGTCATTTCTGAGCTGAAACAACAAGAATATTGGTAAAATTGCATTTGTAAGCATATGTATTGCAGTTGGGCACATCTAACTTTACAGAATGAAGATATTGCAAAACCATCCTAAACAAGCTTCTCTTAGCCTGATATGCACCCACAATATACATAATGCTATTCAGTGTCATTGGTAAAGAGTTTTCATGTGTATTTGACAGAAAACATTACAATTCATCAAACTCTAGTAACCAAGTCATTTCTGAGCTGAAACAACAAGAATATAGGTAAAATTGCATTTGAAAGCATATGTAATGCAGTTGGGCACATCTAACTTTTCAGAATGAAGATATTGCAAAACCACCCAAAACATCCTTCCCTTGGCCTGATATGCTCCCAAACTATACTTAAGGGCAATATCTGTCATTGGTGAAGAGTTTACAAGTGTATTTGACAGAAAACATTACAATTCTTCAAACTCTAGTAACCAAGTCATTTCTGAGCTGAAACAACAAGAATATAAGTAAAATTGCATTTGTAAGCATATGTATTGCAGTTGGGCATATCTAACTTTACAGAATGAAGATATTGCAAAACCACCCAAAACATCCTTCCCTTGGCCTGATATGCTCCCAAACTATACTTACGGGCAATATCTGTCATTGGTGAAGAGTTTACAAGTGTATTTGACAGAAATCATTACAATTCATCAAACTCTAGTAACCAAGTCATTTCTGAGCTAAAACAACAAGAATATTGGTAAAATTGCATTTGTAAGCATATGTATTGCATTTGGGCACATCTAACTTTACAGAATGAAGATATTGCAAAACCACCCAAAACATCCTTCCCTTGGCCTGATATGCTCCCAAACTATACTTAAGGGCAATATCTGTCATTGGTGAAGAGTTTACAAGTGTATTTGACAGAAAACATTACAATTCATCAAACTTTAGTAACCAAGTCATTTCTGAGCTGAAACAACAAGAATATAGGTAAAATTGCATTTGTAAGCATATGTAATGCAGTTGGGCACATCTAACTTTACAGAATGAAGATATTGCAAAACCACCCAAAACATCCTTCCCTTGGCCTGATATGCTCCCAAACTATACTTAAGGGCAATATCTGTCATTGGTGAAGAGTTTACAAGTGTATTTGACAGAAAACATTACAATTCATCAAACTCTAGTAACCAAGTCATTTCTGAGCTGAAACAACAAGAATATTGGTAAAATTGCATTTGTAAGCATATGTATTGCAGTTGGGCACATCTAACTTTACAGAATGAAGATATTGCAAAACCATCCTAAACAAGCTTCTCTTAGCCTGATATGCACCCACAATATACATAATGCTATTCAGTGTCATTGGTAAAGAGTTTTCATGTGTATTTGACAGAAAACATTACAATTCATCAAACTCTAGTAACCAAGTCATTTCTGAGCTGAAACAACAAGAATATAGGTAAAATTGCATTTGAAAGCATATGTAATGCAGTTGGGCACATCTAACTTTTCAGAATGAAGATATTGCAAAACCACCCAAAACATCCTTCCCTTGGCCTGATATGCTCCCAAACTATACTTAAGGGCAATATCTGTCATTGGTGAAGAGTTTACAAGTGTATTTGACAGAAAACATTACAATTCATCAAACTCTAGTAACCAAGTCATTTCTGAGCTGAAACAACAAGAATATAGGTAAAATTGCATTTGTAAGCATATGTAATGCAGTTGAGCACATCTAACTTTACAGAATGAAGATATTGCAAAACCACCCAAAACATCCTTCCCTTGGCCTGATATGCTCCCAAACTATATTTACGGGAAATATCTGTCATTGGTGAAGAGTTTACAAGTGTATTTGACAGAAAACATTACAATTCATCAAACTCTAGTAACCAAGTCATTTCTGAGCTGAAACAACAAGAATATAGGTAAAATTGCATTTGTAGGCATATGTAATGCAGTTGGGCACATCTAACTTTACAGAATGAAGATATTGCAAAACCACCCAAAACATCCTTCCCTTGGCCTGATATGCTCCCAAACTATACTTAAGGGCAATATCTGTCATTGGTGAAGAGTTTACAAGTGTATTTGACAGAAAACATTACAATTCATCATACTTTAGTAACCAAGTCATTTCTGAGCTGAAACAACAAGAATATAGGTAAAATTGCATTTGTAAGCATATGTAATGCAGTTGGGCACATCTAACTTTACAGAATGAAGATATTGCAAAACCACCCAAAACATCCTTCCCTCGGCCTGATATGCTCCCAATCTATACTTAAGGGCAATCTCTGTCATTGGTGAAGAGTTTACAAAAGTATTTGCATGAAAACATTACAATTCATGAAACTCATGTAACCAAGTCATTTCTGAGCTGAAACAACAAGAATATAGGTAAAATTGCATTTGTAAGCATATGTATTGCATTTGGGCACATCTAACTTTACAGAATGAAGATATTGCAAAACCACCCAAAACATCCTTCCCTTGGCCTGATATGCTCCCAAACTATACTTAAGGGCAATATCTGTCTTTGGTGAAGATTTTACAAGTGTATTTAACAGAAAACTTTAGTAACCAAGTCATTTCTGTGCTGAAACAACAAGAATATTGGTAAAATTGCATTTGTAAGCATATGTATTGCAGTTGGGCACATCTAACTTTACAGAATGAAGATATTGCAAAACCATCCTAAACAAGCTTCTCTTAGCCTGATATGCACCCACAATATACATAATGCTATTCAGTGTCATTGGTAAAGAGTTTTCATGTGTATTTGACAGAAAACATTACAATTCATCAAACTCTAGTAACCAAGTCATTTCTGAGCTGAAACAACAAGAATATAGGTAAAATTGCATTTGAAAGCATATGTAATGCAGTTGGGCACATCTAACTTTTCAGAATGAAGATATTGCAAAACCACCCAAAACATCCTTCCCTTGGCCTGATATGCTCCCAAACTATACTTAAGGGCAATATCTGTCATTGGTGAAGAGTTTACAAGTGTATTTGACAGAAAACATTACAATTCATCAAACTCTAGTAACCAAGTCATTTCTGAGCTGAAACAACAAGAATATAGGTAAAATTGCATTTGTAAGCATATGTAATGCAGTTGAGCACATCTAACTTTACAGAATGAAGATATTGCAAAACCACCCAAGACATCCTTCCCTTGGCCTGATATGCTCCCAAACTATATTTACGGGCAATATCTGTCATTGGTGAAGAGTTTACAAGTGTATTTGACAGAAAACATTACAATTCATCAAACTCTAGTAACCAAGTCATTTCTGAGCTGAAACAACAAGAATATAGGTAAAATTGCATTTGTAGGCATATGTAATGCAGTTGGGCACATCTAACTTTACAGAATGAAGATATTGCAAAACCACCCAAAACATCCTTCCCTTGGCCTGATATGCTCCCAAACTATACTTAAGGGCAATATCTGTCATTGGTGAAGAGTTTACAAGTGTATTTGACAGAAAACATTACAATTCATCATACTTTAGTAACCAAGTCATTTCTGAGCTGAAACAACAAGAATATAGGTAAAATTGCATTTGTAAGCATATGTAATGCAGTTGGGCACATCTAACTTTACAGAATGAAGATATTGCAAAACCACCCAAAACATCCTTCCCTCGGCCTGATATGCTCCCAATCTATACTTAAGGGCAATCTCTGTCATTGGTGAAGAGTTTACAAAAGTATTTGCATGAAAACATTACAATTCATGAAACTCATGTAACCAAGTCATTTCTGAGCTGAAACAACAAGAATATAGGTAAAATTGCATTTGTAAGCATATGTATTGCAGTTGGGCACATCTAACTTTACAGAATGAAGATATTGCAAAACCATACTAAACAAGCTTCTCTTAGCCTGATATGCACCCACAATATACATAATGCTATTCAGTGTCATTGGTAAAGAGTTTTCATGTGTATTTGACAGAAGACATTACAATTCATCAAACTCTAGTAACCAAGTCATTTCTGAGCTGAAACAACAAGAATATAGGTAAAATTGCATTTGTAAGCATATGTATTGTAGTTGGGCACATCTAACTTTACAGAATGAAGATATTGCAAAACCACCCAAAACATCCTTCCCTTGGCCTGATATGCTCCCAAACTATACTTAAGGGCAATATCTGTCATTGGTGAAGAGTTTACAAGTGTATTTGACAGAAATCATTACAATTCATCAAACTCTAGTAACCAAGTCATTTCTGAGCTAAAACAACAAGAATATTGGTAAAATTGCATTTGTAAGCATATGTATTGCATTTGGGCACATCTAACTTTACAGAATGAAGATATTGCAAAACCATCCTAAAAAAGCTTCTCTTAGCCTGATATGCACCCACAATATACATAATGCTATTCAGTGTCATTGGTAAAGAGTTTTCATGTGTATTTGACAGAAAACATTACAATTCATCAAACTCTAGTAACCAAGTCATTTCTGAGCTGAAACAACAAGAATATAGGTAAAATTGCATTTGTAAGCATATGTAATGCAGTTGAGCACATCTAACTTTACAGAATGAAGATATTGCAAAACCACCCAAGACATCCTTCCCTTGGCCTGATATGCTCCCAAACTATACTTAAGGGCAATATCTGTCATTGGTGAAGAGTTTACAAGTGTATTTGACAGAAAACATTTCAATTCATCAAACTTTAGTAACCAAGTCATTTCTGAGCTGAAACAACAAGAATATTGGTAAAATTGCATTTGTAAGCATATGTATTGCAGTTGGGCACATCTAACTTTACAGAATGAAGATATTGCAAAACCATCCTAAACAAGCTTCTCTTAGCCTGATATGCACCCACAATATACATAATGCTATTCAGTGTCATTGGTAAAGAGTTTTCATGTGTATTTGACAGAAAACATTACAATTCATCAAACTCTAGTAACCAAGTCATTTCTGAGCTGAAACAACAAGAATATAGGTAAAATTGCATTTGTAAGCATATGTAATGCAGTTGGGCACATCTAACTTTACAGAATGAAGATATTGCAAAACCACCCAAAACATCCCTCCCTTGGCCTGATATGCTCCCAAACTATACTTAAGTGCAATATCTGTCATTGGTGAAGAGTTTACAAGTGTATTTGACAGAAATCATTACAATTCATCAAACTCTAGTAACCAAGTCATTTCTGAGCTAAAACAACAAGAATATTGGTAAAATTGCATTTGTAAGCATATGTATTGCAGTTGGGCACATCTAACTTTACAGAATGAAGATATTGCAAAACCACCCAAAACATCCTTCCCTTGGCCTGATATGCTCCCAAACTATACTTAAGGGCAATATCTGTCATTGGTGAAGAGTTTACAAGTGTATTTGACAGAAAACATTACAATTCATCAAACTTTAGTAACCAAGTCATTTCTGAGCTGAAACAACAAGAATATAGGTAAAATTGCATTTGTAAGCATATGTAATGCAGTTGGGCACATCTAACTTTACAGAATGAAGATATTGCAAAACCACCCAAAACATCCTTCCCTCGGCCTGATATGCTCCCAAACTATACTTAAGGGCAATGTCTGTCATTGGTGAAGAGTTTACAAGAGTATTAGCATGAAAACATTACAATTCATCAAACTCAAGTAACCAAGTCATTTCTGAGCTGAAACAACAAGAATATAGGTAAAATTGCATTTGTAAGCATATGTAATGCAGTTGGGCACATCTAACTTTACAGAATGAAGATATTGCAAAACCACCCAAAACATCCTTCCCTTGGCCTGATATGCTCCCAAACTATAC
This sequence comes from Amia ocellicauda, assembly GCF_036373705.1. Classification (NCBI taxonomy): domain Eukaryota; kingdom Metazoa; phylum Chordata; class Actinopteri; order Amiiformes; family Amiidae; genus Amia; species Amia ocellicauda. The sequence continues at coordinate 83,551 of NW_027102712.1, read as the reverse complement.
TTAAGGGCAATATCTGTCTATGGTGAAGAGTTTACAAGTGTATTTGACAGAAAACATTACAATTCATCAAACTTTAGTAACCAAGTCATTTCTGAGCTGAAACAACAAGAATATAGGTAAAATTGCATTTGTAAGCATATGTAATGCAGTTGGGCACATCTAACTTTACAGAATGAAGATATTGCAAAACCACCCAAAACATCCTTCCCTTTGCCTGATATGCTCCCAAACTATACTTAAGGGCAATATCTGTCTTTGGTGAAGATATTACAAGTATTTAACAGAAAACTTTAGTAACCAAGTCATTTCTGTGCTGAAACAACAAGAATATTGGTAAAATTGCATTTGTAAGCATATGTATTGCAGTTGGGCACATCTAACTTTACAGAATGAAGATATTGCAAAACCATCCTAAACAAGCTTCTCTTAGCCTGATATGCACCCACAATATACATAATGCTATTCAGTGTCATTGGTAAAGAGTTTTCATGTGTATTTGACAGAAAACATTACAATTCATCAAACTCTAGTAACCAAGTCATTTCTGAGCTGAAACAACAAGAATATAGGTAAAATTGCATTTGAAAGCATATGTAATGCAGATGGGCACATCTAACTTTTCAGAATGAAGATATTGCAAAACCACTCAAAACATCCTTCCCTTGGCCTGATATGCTCCCAAACTATACTTAAGGGCAATATCTGTCATTGGTGAAGAGTTTACAAGTGTATTTGACAGAAAACATTACAATTCTTCAAACTCTAGTAACCAAGTCATTTCTGAGCTGAAACAACAAGAATATAAGTAAAATTGCATTTGTAAGCATATGTATTGCAGTTGGGCATATCTAACTTTACAGAATGAAGATATTGCAAAACCACCCAAAACATCCTTCCCTTGGCCTGATATGCTCCCAAACTATACTTACGGGCAATATCTGTCATTGGTGAAGAGTTTACAAGTGTATTTGACAGAAAACATTACAATTCATCAAACTCTAGTAACCAAGTCATTTCTGAGCTGAAACAACAAGAATATAGGTAAAATTGCATTTGTAGGCATATGTAATGCAGTTGGGCACATCTAACTTTACAGAATGAAGATATTGCAAAACCACCCAAAACATCCTTCCCTTGGCCTGATATGCTCCCAAACTATACTTAAGGGCAATATCTGTCATTGGTGAAGAGTTTACAAGTGTATTTGACAGAAAACATTACAATTCATCAAACTCTAGTAACCAAGTCATTTCTGAGCTGAAACAACAAGAATATAGGTAAAATTGCATTTGTAAGCATATGTAATGCAGTTGGGCACATCTAACTTTACAGAATGAAGATATTGCAAAACCACCCAAAACATCCTTCCCTTGGCCTGATATGCTCCCAAACTATACTTAAGGGCAATATCTGTCTATGGTGAAGAGTTTACAAGTGTATTTGACAGAAAACATTACAATTCATCAAACTTTAGTAACCAAGTCATTTCTGAGCTGAAACAACAAGAATATAGGTAAAATTGCATTTGTAAGCATATGTAATGCAGTGGGGCACATCTAACTTTACAGAATGAAGATATTGCAAAACCACCCAAAACATCCTTCCCTTGGCCTGATATGCTCCCAAACTATACTTAAGGGCAATATCTGTCTTTGGTGAAGATTTTACAAGTGTATTTAACAGAAAACTTTAGTAACCAAGTCATTTCTGAGCTGAAACAACAAGAATATTGGTAAAATTGCATTTGTAAGCATATGTATTGCAGTTGGGCACATCTAACTTTACAGAATGAAGATATTGCAAAACCATCCTAAACAAGCTTCTCTTAGCCTGATATGCACCCACAATATACATAATGCTATTCAGTGTCATTGGTAAAGAGTTTTCATGTGTATTTGACAGAAAACATTACAATTCATCAAACTCTAGTAACCAAGTCATTTCTGAGCTGAAACAACAAGAATATAGGTAAAATTGCATTTGAAAGCATATGTAATGCAGTTGGGCACATCTAACTTTTCAGAATGAAGATATTGCAAAACCACCCAAAACATCCTTCCCTTGGCCTGATATGCTCCCAAACTATACTTAAGGGCAATATCTGTCATTGGTGAAGAGTTTACAAGTGTATTTGACAGAAAACATTACAATTCTTCAAACTCTAGTAACCAAGTCATTTCTGAGCTGAAACAACAAGAATATAAGTAAAATTGCATTTGTAAGCATATGTATTGCAGTTGGGCATATCTAACTTTACAGAATGAAGATATTGCAAAACCACCCAAAACATCCTTCCCTTGGCCTGATATGCTCCCAAACTATACTTACGGGCAATATCTGTCATTGGTGAAGAGTTTACAAGTGTATTTGACAGAAATCATTACAATTCATCAAACTCTAGTAACCAAGTCATTTCTGAGCTAAAACAACAAGAATATTGGTAAAATTGCATTTGTAAGCATATGTATTGCATTTGGGCACATCTAACTTTACAGAATGAAGATATTGCAAAACCACCCAAAACATCCTTCCCTTGGCCTGATATGCTCCCAAACTATACTTAAGGGCAATATCTGTCATTGGTGAAGAGTTTACAAGTGTATTTGACAGAAAACATTACAATTCATCAAACTTTAGTAACCAAGTCATTTCTGAGCTGAAACAACAAGAATATAGGTAAAATTGCATTTGTAAGCATATGTAATGCAGTTGGGCACATCTAACTTTACAGAATGAAGATATTGCAAAACCACCCAAAACATCCTTCCCTTGGCCTGATATGCTCCCAAACTATACTTAAGGGCAATATCTGTCATTGGTGAAGAGTTTACAAGTGTATTTGACAGAAAACATTACAATTCATCAAACTCTAGTAACCAAGTCATTTCTGAGCTGAAACAACAAGAATATTGGTAAAATTGCATTTGTAAGCATATGTATTGCATTTGGGCACATCTAACTTTACAGAATGAAGATATTGCAAAACCATCCTAAAAAAGCTTCTCTTAGCCTGATATGCACCCACAATATACATAATGCTATTCAGTGTCATTGGTAAAGAGTTTTCATGTGTATTTGACAGAAAACATTACAATTCATCAAACTCTAGTAACCAAGTCATTTCTGAGCTGAAACAACAAGAATATAGGTAAAATTGCATTTGTAAGCATATGTAATGCAGTTGAGCACATCTAACTTTACAGAATGAAGATATTGCAAAACCACCCAAGACATCCTTCCCTTGGCCTGATATGCTCCCAAACTATACTTAAGGGCAATATCTGTCATTGGTGAAGAGTTTACAAGTGTATTTGACAGAAAACATTTCAATTCATCAAACTTTAGTAACCAAGTCATTTCTGAGCTGAAACAACAAGAATATTGGTAAAATTGCATTTGTAAGCATATGTATTGCAGTTGGGCACATTTAACTTTACAGAATGAAGATATTGCAAAACCATCCTAAACAAGCTTCTCTTAGCCTGATATGCACCCACAATATACATAATGCTATTCAGTGTCATTGGTAAAGAGTTTTCATGTGTATTTGACAGAAAACATTACAATTCATCAAACTCTAGTAACCAAGTCATTTCTGAGCTGAAACAACAAGAATATAGGTAAAATTGCATTTGTAAGCATATGTAATGCAGTTGGGCACATCTAACTTTACAGAATGAAGATATTGCAAAACCACCCAAAACATCCCTCCCTTGGCCTGATATGCTCCCAAACTATACTTAAGTGCAATATCTGTCATTGGTGAAGAGTTTACAAGTGTATTTGACAGAAATCATTACAATTCATCAAACTCTAGTAACCAAGTCATTTCTGAGCTAAAACAACAAGAATATTGGTAAAATTGCATTTGTAAGCATATGTATTGCAGTTGGGCACATCTAACATTACAGAATGAAGATATTGCAAAACCACCCAAAACATCCTTCCCTTGGCCTGATATGCTCCCAAACTATACTTAAGGGCAATATCTGTCATTGGTGAAGAGTTTACAAGTGTATTTGACAGAAAACATTACAATTCATCAAACTTTAGTAACCAAGTCATTTCTGAGCTGAAACAACAAGAATATAGGTAAAATTGCATTTGTAAGCATATGTAATGCAGTTGGGCACATCTAACTTTACAGAATGAAGATATTGCAAAACCACCCAAAACATCCTTCCCTCGGCCTGATATGCTCCCAAACTATACTTAAGGGCAATGTTTGTCATTGGTGAAGAGTTTACAAGAGTATTAGCATGAAAACATTACAATTCATCAAACTCAAGTAACCAAGTCATTTCTGAGCTGAAACAACAAGAATATAGGTAAAATTGCATTTGTAAGCATATGTAATGCAGTTGGGCACATCTAACTTTACAGAATGAAGATATTGCAAAACCACCCAAAACATCCTTCCCTTGGCCTGATATGCTCCCAAACTATACTTAAGGGCAATATCTGTCTATGGTGAAGATTTTACAAGTGTATTTAACAGAAAACTTTAGTAACCAAGTCATTTCTGAGCTGAAACAACAAGAATATTGGTAAAATTGCATTTGTAAGCATATGTATTGCAGTTGGGCACATCTAACTTTACAGAATGAAGATATTGCAAAACCATCCTAAACAAGCTTCTCTTAGCCTGATATGCACCCACAATATACATAATGCTATTCAGTGTCATTGGTAAAGAGTTTTCATGTGTATTTGACAGAAAACATTACAATTCATCAAACTCTAGTAACCAAGTCATTTCTGAGCTGAAACAACAAGAATATAGGTAAAATTGCATTTGAAAGCATATGTAATGCAGTTGGGCACATCTAACTTTTCAGAATGAAGATATTGCAAAACCACCCAAAACATCCTTCCCTTGGCCTGATATGCTCCCAAACTATACTTAAGGGCAATATCTGTCATTGGTGAAGAGTTTACAAGTGTATTTGACAGAAAACATTACAATTCTTCAAACTCTAGTAACCAAGTCATTTCTGAGCTGAAACAACAAGAATATAAGTAAAATTGCATTTGTAAGCATATGTATTGCAGTTGGGCATATCTAACTTTACAGAATGAAGATATTGCAAAACCACCCAAAACATCCTTCCCTTGGCCTGATATGCTCCCAAACTATACTTACGGGCAATATCTGTCATTGGTGAAGAGTTTACAAGTGTATTTGACAGAAAACATTACAATTCATCAAACTCTAGTAACCAAGTCATTTCTGAGCTGAAACAACAAGAATATAGGTAAAATTGCATTTGTAGGCATATGTAATGCAGTTGGGCACATCTAACTTTACAGAATGAAGATATTGCAAAACCACCCAAAACATCCTTCCCTTGGCCTGATATGCTCCCAAACTATACTTAAGGGCAATATCTGTCATTGGTGAAGAGTTTACAAGTGTATTTGACAGAAAACATTACAATTCATCAAACTCTAGTAACCAAGTCATTTCTGAGCTGAAACAACAAGAATATAGGTAAAATTGCATTTGTAAGCATATGTAATGCAGTTGGGCACATCTAACTTTACAGAATGAAGATATTGCAAAACCACCCAAAACATCCTTCCCTTGGCCTGATATGCTCCCAAACTATACTTAAGGGCAATATCTGTCTATGGTGAAGAGTTTACAAGTGTATTTGACAGAAAACATTACAATTCATCAAACTTTAGTAACCAAGTCATTTCTGAGCTGAAACAACAAGAATATAGGTAAAATTGCATTTGTAAGCATATGTAATGCAGTGGGGCACATCTAACTTTACAGAATGAAGATATTGCAAAACCACCCAAAACATCCTTCCCTTGGCCTGATATGCTCCCAAACTATACTTAAGGGCAATATCTGTCTTTGGTGAAGATTTTACAAGTGTATTTAACAGAAAACTTTAGTAACCAAGTCATTTCTGAGCTGAAACAACAAGAATATTGGTAAAATTGCATTTGTAAGCATATGTATTGCAGTTGGGCACATCTAACTTTACAGAATGAAGATATTGCAAAACCATCCTAAACAAGCTTCTCTTAGCCTGATATGCACCCACAATATACATAATGCTATTCAGTGTCATTGGTAAAGAGTTTTCATGTGTATTTGACAGAAAACATTACAATTCATCAAACTCTAGTAACCAAGTCATTTCTGAGCTGAAACAACAAGAATATAGGTAAAATTGCATTTGAAAGCATATGTAATGCAGTTGGGCACATCTAACTTTTCAGAATGAAGATATTGCAAAACCACCCAAAACATCCTTCCCTTGGCCTGATATGCTCCCAAACTATACTTAAGGGCAATATCTGTCATTGGTGAAGAGTTTACAAGTGTATTTGACAGAAAACATTACAATTCTTCAAACTCTAGTAACCAAGTCATTTCTGAGCTGAAACAACAAGAATATAAGTAAAATTGCATTTGTAAGCATATGTATTGCAGTTGGGCATATCTAACTTTACAGAATGAAGATATTGCAAAACCACCCAAAACATCCTTCCCTTGGCCTGATATGCTCCCAAACTATACTTACGGGCAATATCTGTCATTGGTGAAGAGTTTACAAGTGTATTTGACAGAAATCATTACAATTCATCAAACTCTAGTAACCAAGTCATTTCTGAGCTAAAACAACAAGAATATTGGTAAAATTGCATTTGTAAGCATATGTATTGCATTTGGGCACATCTAACTTTACAGAATGAAGATATTGCAAAACCACCCAAAACATCCTTCCCTTGGCCTGATATGCTCCCAAACTATACTTAAGGGCAATATCTGTCATTGGTGAAGAGTTTACAAGTGTATTTGACAGAAAACATTACAATTCATCAAACTTTAGTAACCAAGTCATTTCTGAGCTGAAACAACAAGAATATAGGTAAAATTGCATTTGTAAGCATATGTAATGCAGTTGGGCACATCTAACTTTACAGAATGAAGATATTGCAAAACCACCCAAAACATCCTTCCCTTGGCCTGATATGCTCCCAAACTATACTTAAGGGCAATATCTGTCATTGGTGAAGAGTTTACAAGTGTATTTGACAGAAAACATTACAATTCATCAAACTCTAGTAACCAAGTCATTTCTGAGCTGAAACAACAAGAATATTGGTAAAATTGCATTTGTAAGCATATGTATTGCAGTTGGGCACATCTAACTTTACAGAATGAAGATATTGCAAAACCATCCTAAACAAGCTTCTCTTAGCCTGATATGCACCCACAATATACATAATGCTATTCAGTGTCATTGGTAAAGAGTTTTCATGTGTATTTGACAGAAAACATTACAATTCATCAAACTCTAGTAACCAAGTCATTTCTGAGCTGAAACAACAAGAATATAGGTAAAATTGCATTTGAAAGCATATGTAATGCAGTTGGGCACATCTAACTTTTCAGAATGAAGATATTGCAAAACCACCCAAAACATCCTTCCCTTGGCCTGATATGCTCCCAAACTATACTTAAGGGCAATATCTGTCATTGGTGAAGAGTTTACAAGTGTATTTGACAGAAAACATTACAATTCATCAAACTCTAGTAACCAAGTCATTTCTGAGCTGAAACAACAAGAATATAGGTAAAATTGCATTTGTAAGCATATGTAATGCAGTTGAGCACATCTAACTTTACAGAATGAAGATATTGCAAAACCACCCAAAACATCCTTCCCTTGGCCTGATATGCTCCCAAACTATATTTACGGGCAATATCTGTCATTGGTGAAGAGTTTACAAGTGTATTTGACAGAAAACATTACAATTCATCAAACTCTAGTAACCAAGTCATTTCTGAGCTGAAACAACAAGAATATAGGTAAAATTGCATTTGTAGGCATATGTAATGCAGTTGGGCACATCTAACTTTACAGAATGAAGATATTGCAAAACCACCCAAAACATCCTTCCCTTGGCCTGATATGCTCCCAAACTATACTTAAGGGCAATATCTGTCATTGGTGAAGAGTTTACAAGTGTATTTGACAGAAAACATTACAATTCATCATACTTTAGTAACCAAGTCATTTCTGAGCTGAAACAACAAGAATATAGGTAAATTTGCATTTGTAAGCATATGTAATGCAGTTGGGCACATCTAACTTTACAGAATGAAGATATTGCAAAACCACCCAAAACATCCTTCCCTCGGCCTGATATGCTCCCAATCTATACTTAAGGGCAATCTCTGTCATTGGTGAAGAGTTTACAAAAGTATTTGCATGAAAACATTACAATTCATGAAACTCATGTAACCAAGTCATTTCTGAGCTGAAACAACAAGAATATAGGTAAAATTGCATTTGTAAGCATATGTATTGCATTTGGGCACATCTAACTTTACAGAATGAAGATATTGCAAAACCACCCAAAACATCCTTCCCTTGGCCTGATATGCTCCCAAACTATACTTAAGGGCAATATCTGTCTTTGGTGAAGATTTTACAAGTGTATTTAACAGAAAACTTTAGTAACCAAGTCATTTCTGTGCTGAAACAACAAGAATATTGGTAAAATTGCATTTGTAAGCATGTGTATTGCAGTTGGGCACATCTAACTTTACAGAATGAAGATATTGCAAAACCATCCTAAACAAGCTTCTCTTAGCCTGATATGCACCCACAATATACATAATGCTATTCAGTGTCATTGGTAAAGAGTTTTCATGTGTATTTGACAGAAAACATTACAATTCATCAAACTCTAGTAACCAAGTCATTTCTGAGCTGAAACAACAAGAATATAGGTAAAATTGCATTTGAAAGCATATGTAATGCAGTTGGGCACATCTAACTTTTCAGAATGAAGATATTGCAAAACCACCCAAAACATCCTTCCCTTGGCCTGATATGCTCCCAAACTATACTTAAGGGCAATATCTGTCATTGGTGAAGAGTTTACAAGTGTATTTGACAGAAAACATTACAATTCATCAAACTCTAGTAACCAAGTCATTTCTGAGCTGAAACAACAAGAATATAGGTAAAATTGCATTTGTAAGCATATGTAATGCAGTTGAGCACATCTAACTTTACAGAATGAAGATATTGCAAAACCACCCAAAACATCCTTCCCTTGGCCTGATATGCTCCCAAACTATATTTACGGGCAATATCTGTCATTGGTGAAGAGTTTACAAGTGTATTTGACAGAAAACATTACAATTCATCAAACTCTAGTAACCAAGTCATTTCTGAGCTGAAACAACAAGAATATAGGTAAAATTGCATTTGTAGGCATATGTAATGCAGTTGGGCACATCTAACTTTACAGAATGAAGATATTGCAAAACCACCCAAAACATCCTTCCCTTGGCCTGATATGCTCCCAAACTATACTTAAGGGCAATATCTGTCATTGGTGAAGAGTTTACAAGTGTATTTGACAGAAAACATTACAATTCATCATACTTTAGTAACCAAGTCATTTCTGAGCTGAAACAACAAGAATATAGGTAAAATTGCATTTGTAAGCATATGTAATGCAGTTGGGCACATCTAACTTTACAGAATGAAGATATTGCAAAACCACCCAAAACATCCTTCCCTCGGCCTGATATGCTCCCAATCTATACTTAAGGGCAATCTCTGTCATTGGTGAAGAGTTTACAAAAGTATTTGCATGAAAACATTACAATTCATGAAACTCATGTAACCAAGTCATTTCTGAGCTGAAACAACAAGAATATAGGTAAAATTGCATTTGTAAGCATATGTATTGCAGTTGGGCACATCTAACTTTACAGAATGAAGATATTGCAAAACCATACTAAACAAGCTTCTCTTAGCCTGATATGCACCCACAATATACATAATGCTATTCAGTGTCATTGGTAAAGAGTTTTCATGTGTATTTGACAGAAGACATTACAATTCATCAAACTCTAGTAACCAAGTCATTTCTGAGCTGAAACAACAAGAATATAGGTAAAATTGCATTTGTAAGCATATGTATTGTAGTTGGGCACATCTAACTTTACAGAATGAAGATATTGCAAAACCACCCAAAACATCCTTCCCTTGGCCTGATATGCTCCCAAACTATACTTAAGGGCAATATCTGTCATTGGTGAAGAGTTTACAAGTGTATTTGACAGAAATCATTACAATTCATCAAACTCTAGTAACCAAGTCATTTCTGAGCTAAAACAACAAGAATATTGGTAAAATTGCATTTGTAAGCATATGTATTGCATTTGCGCACATCTAACTTTACAGAATGAAGATATTGCAAAACCATCCTAAAAAAGCTTCTCTTAGCCTGATATGCACCCACAATATACATAATGCTATTCAGTGTCATTGGTAAAGAGTTTTCATGTGTATTTGACAGAAAACATTACAATTCATCAAACTCTAGTAACCAAGTCATTTCTGAGCTGAAACAACAAGAATATAGGTAAAATTGCATTTGTAAGCATATGTAATGCAGTTGAGCACATCTAACTTTACAGAATGAAGATATTGCAAAACCACCCAAGACATCCTTCCCTTGGCCTGATATGCTCCCAAACTATACTTAAGGGCAATATCTGTCATTGGTGAAGAGTTTACAAGTGTATTTGACAGAAAACATTTCAATTCATCAAACTTTAGTAACCAAGTCATTTCTGAGCTGAAACAACAAGAATATTGGTAAAATTGCATTTGTAAGCATATGTATTGCAGTTGGGCACATCTAACTTTACAGAATGAAGATATTGCAAAACCATCCTAAACAAGCTTCTCTTAGCCTGATATGCACCCACAATATACATAATGCTATTCAGTGTCATTGGTAAAGAGTTTTCATGTGTATTTGACAGAAAACATTACAATTCATCAAACTCTAGTAACCAAGTCATTTCTGAGCTGAAACAACAAGAATATAGGTAAAATTGCATTTGTAAGCATATGTAATGCAGTTGGGCACATCTAACTTTACAGAATGAAGATATTGCAAAACCACCCAAAACATCCCTCCCTTGGCCTGATATGCTCCCAAACTATACTTAAGTGCAATATCTGTCATTGGTGAAGAGTTTACAAGTGTATTTGACAGAAATCATTACAATTCATCAAACTCTAGTAACCAAGTCATTTCTGAGCTAAAACAACAAGAATATTGGTAAAATTGCATTTGTAAGCATATGTATTGCAGTTGGGCACATCTAACTTTACAGAATGAAGATATTGCAAAACCACCCAAAACATCCTTCCCTTGGCCTGATATGCTCCCAAACTATACTTAAGGGCAATATCTGTCATTGGTGAAGAGTTTACAAGTGTATTTGACAGAAAACATTACAATTCATCAAACTTTAGTAACCAAGTCATTTCTGAGCTGAAACAACAAGAATATAGGTAAAATTGCATTTGTAAGCATATGTAATGCAGTTGGGCACATCTAACTTTACAGAATGAAGATATTGCAAAACCACCCAAAACATCCTTCCCTCGGCCTGATATGCTCCCAAACTATACTTAAGGGCAATGTCTGTCATTGGTGAAGAGTTTACAAGAGTATTAGCATGAAAACATTACAATTCATCAAACTCAAGTAACCATGTCATTTCTGAGCTGAAACAACAAGAATATAGGTAAAATTGCATTTGTAAGCATATGTAATGCAGTTGGGCACATCTAACTTTACAGAATGAAGATATTGCAAAACCACCCAAAACATCCTTCCCTTGGCCTGATATGCTCCCAAACTATACTTAAGGGCAATATCTGTCTATGGTGAAGAGTTTACAAGTGTATTTGACAGAAAACATTACAATTCATCAAACTTTAGTAACCAAGTCATTTCTGAGCTGAAACAAGAAGAATATAGGTAAAATTGCATTTGTAAGCATATGTAATGCAGTTGGGCACATCTAACTTTACAGAATGAAGATATTGCAAAACCACCCAAAACATCCTTCCCTTGGCCTGATATGCTCCCAAACTATACTTAAGGGCAATATCTGTCTTTGGTGAAGATATTACAAGTATTTAACAGAAAACTTTAGTAACCAAGTCATTTCTGTGCTGAAACAACAAGAATATTGGTAAAATTGCATTTGTAAGCATATGTATTGCAGTTGGGCACATCTAACTTTACAGAATGAAGATATTGCAAAACCATCCTAAACAAGCTTCTCTTAGCCTGATATGCACCCACAATATACATAATGCTATTCAGTGTCATTGGTAAAGAGTTTTCATGTGTATTTGACAGAAAACATTACAATTCATCAAACTCTAGTAACCAAGTCATTTCTGAGCTGAAACAACAAGAATATAGGTAAAATTGCATTTGAAAGCATATGTAATGCAGTTGGGCACATCTAACTTTTCAGAATGAAGATATTGCAAAACCACCCAAAACATCCTTCCCTTGGCCTGATATGCTCCCAAACTATACTTAAGGGCAATATCTGTCATTGGTGAAGAGTTTACAAGTGTATTTGACAGAAAACATTACAATTCTTCAAACTCTAGTAACCAAGTCATTTCTGAGCTGAAACAACAAGAATATAAGTAAAATTGCATTTGTAAGCATATGTATTGCAGTTGGGCATATCTAACTTTACAGAATGAAGATATTGCAAAACCACCCAAAACATCCTTCCCTTGGCCTGATATGCTCCCAAACTATACTTACGGGCAATATCTGTCATTGGTGAAGAGTTTACAAGTGTATTTGACAGAAAACATTACAATTCATCAAACTCTAGTAACCAAGTCATTTCTGAGCTGAAACAACAAGAATATAGGTAAAATTGCATTTGTAAGCATATGTAATGCAGTTGAGCACATCTAACTTTACAGAATGAAGATATTGCAAAACCACCCAAAACATCCTTCCCTTGGCCTGATATGCTCCCAAACTATACTTAAGGGCAATATCTGTCATTGGTGAAGAGTTTACAAGTGTATTTGACAGAAAACATTACAATTCATCAAACTTTAGTAACCAAGTCATTTCTGAGCTGAAACAACAAGAATATAGGTAAAATTGCATTTGTAAGCATATGTAATGCAGTTGGGCACATCTAACTTTACAGAATGAAGATATTGCAAAACCACCCAAAACATCCTTCCCTCGGCCTGATATGCTCCCAATCTATACTTAAGGGCAATCTCTGTCATTGGTGAAGAGTTTACAAAAGTATTTGCATGAAAACATTACAATTCATGAAACTCATGTAACCAAGTCATTTCTGAGCTGAAACAACAAGAATATAGGTAAAATTGCATTTGTAGGCATATGTAATGCAGTTGGGCACATCTAACTTTACAGAATGAAGATATTGAAAAATCACCCAAAACATCCTTCCCTCGGCCTGATATGCTCCCAAACTATACTTAAGGGAAATGCAATTTTACCTATATTCTTGTTGTTTCAGCTCAGAAATGACTTGGTTACTAAAGTTTGATGAATTGTAATGTTTTCTGTCAAATACACTTGTAAACTCTTCACCAAAGACAGATATTGCCCTTAAGTATAGTTTGGGAGCATATCAGGCCAAGGGAAGGATGTTTTGGGTGGTTTTGCAATATCTTCATTCTGTAAAGTTAGATGTGCCCAACTGCATTACATATGCTTACAAATGCAATTTTACCTATATTCTTGTTGTTTCAGCTCAGAAATGACTTGGTTACTAAAGTTTGATGAATTGTAATGTTTTCTGTCAAATACACTTGTAAACTCTTCACCATAGACAGATATTGCCCTTAAGTATAGTTTGGGAGCATATCAGGCCAAGGGAAGGATGTTTTGGGTGGTTTTGCAATATCTTCATTCTGTAAAGTTAGATGTGCCCAACTGCATTACATATGCTTACAAATGCAATTTTACCTATATTCTTGTTGTTTCAGCTCAGAAATGACTTGGTTACTAGAGTTTGATGAATTGTAATGTTTTCTGTCAAATACACATGAAAACTCTTTACCAATGACAATGAATAGCATTATGTATATTGTGGGTGCATATCAGGCTTAGAGAAGCTTGTTTAGGATGGTTTTGCAATATCTTAATTCTGTAAAGTTAGATGTGCCCAACTGCAATACATATGCTTACAAATGCAATTTTACCAATATTCTTGTTGTTTCAGCTCAGAAATGACTTGGTTACTAGAGTTTGATGAATTGTAATGTTTTCTGTCAAATACACTTGTAAACTCTTCACCAATGACAGATATTGCCCTTAAGTATAGTTTGGGAGCATATCAGGCCAAGGGAAGGATGTTTTGGGTGGTTTTGCAATATCTTCATTCTGTAAAGTTAGATGTGCCCAACTGCAATACATATGCTTACAAATGCAATTTTACTTATATTCTTGTTGTTTCAGCTCAGAAATGACTTGGTTACTAGAGTTTGAAGAATTGTAATGTTTTCTGTCAAATACACTTGTAAACTCTTCACCAATGACAGATATTGCCCTTAAGTATAGTTTGGGAGCATATCAGGCCAAGGGAAGGATGTTTTGGGTGGTTTTGCAATATCTTCATTCTGTAAAGTTAGATGTGCCCAACTGCAATACATATGCTTACAAATGCAATTTTACCTATATTCTTGTTGTTTCAGTTCAGAAATGACTTGGTTACTAAAGTTTGATGAATTGTAATGTTTTCTGTCAAATACACTTGTAAACTCTTCACCATAGACAGATATTGCCCTTAAGTATAGTTTGGGAGCATATCAGGCCAAGGGAAGGATGTGTTGGGTGGTTTTGCAATATCTTCATTCTGTAAAGTTAGATGTGCCCAACTGCATTACATATGCTTACAAATGCAATTTTACCTATATTCTTGTTGTTTCAGCTCAGAAATGACTTGGTTACTTGAGTTTGATGAATTGTAATGTTTTCATGCAAATACTCTTGTAAACTCTTCACCAATGACAGAGATTGCCCTTAAGTATAGTTTGGGAGCATATCAGGCCGAGGGAAGGATGTTTTGGGTGGTTTTGCAATATCTTCATTCTGTTAAAGTTAGATGTGCCCAACTGCATTACATATGCTTACAAATGCAATTTTACCTATATTCTTGTTGTTTCAGCTCAGAAATGACTTGGTTACTAAAGTTTGATGAATTGTAATGTTTTCTGTCAAATACACTTGTAAACTCTTCACCAATGACAGATATTGCCCTTAAGTATAGTTTGGGAGCATATCAGGCCAAGGGAAGGATGTTTTGGGTGGTTTTGCAATATCTTCATTCTGTAAAGTTAGATGTGCCCAACTGCAATACATATGCTTACAAATGCAATTTTACTTATATTCTTGTTGTTTCAGCTCAGAAATGACTTGGTTACTAGAGTTTGAAGAATTGTAATGTTTTCTGTCAAATACACTTGTAAACTCTTCACCAATGACAGATGTTGCCCTTAAGTATATTGTGGGTGCATATCAGGCTAAGAGAAGCTTGTTTAGGATGGTTTTGCAATATCTTCATTCTGTAAAGTCAGATGTGCCCAACTGCAATACATATGCTTACAAATGCAATTTTACCTATATTCTTGTTGTTTCAGCTCAGAAATGACTTGGTTACTAAAGTTTGATTAATTGTAATGTTTTCTGTCAAATACACTTGTAAACTCTTCACCAATGACAGATATTGCCCTTAAGTATAGTTTGGGAGCATATCAGGCCAAGGGAAGGATGTTTTGGGTGGTTTTGCAATATCTTCATTCTGTAAAGTTAAATGTGCCCAACTGCATTACATATGCTTACAAATGCAATTTTACCTATATTCTTGTTGTTTCAGCTCAGAAATGACTTGGTTACTAAAGTTTGATGAATTGTATTGTTTTCTGTCAAATACACTTGTAAACTCTTCACCAATGACAGATATTGCCCTTAAGTATAGTTTGGGAGCATATCAGGCCAAGGGAAGGATGTTTTTGGTGGTTTTGCAATATCTTCATTCTGCAAAGTTAGATGTGCCCAACTGCATTACATATGCTTACAAATGCAATTTTACCTATATTCCTGTTGTTTCAGCTCAGAAATGACTTGGTTACTAGAGTTTGATGAATTGTAATGTTTTCTGTCAAATACACTTGTAAACTCTTCACCAATGACAGATATTGCCCTTAAGTATAGTTTGGGAGCATATCAGGCCAAGGGAAGGATGTTTTGGGTGGTTTTGCAATATCTTCATTCTGTAAAGTTAGATGTGCCCAACTGCATTACATATGCCTACAAATGCAATTTTACCTATATTCTTGTTGTTTCAGCTCAGAAATGACTTGGTTACTAGAGTTTGATTAATTGTAATGTTTTCTGTCAAATACACTTGTAAACTCTTCACCAATGACAGAGATTGCCCTTAAGTATAGTTTGGGAGCATATCAGGCCAAGGGAAGGATGTTTTGGGTGGTTTTGCAATATCTTCATTCTGTAAAGTTAGATGTGCCCAACTGCATTACATATGCTTACAAATGCAATTTTACCTATATTCTTGTTGTTTCAGCTCAGAAATGACTTGGTTACTAGAGTTTGAAGAATTGTAATGTTTTCTGTCAAATACACTTGTAAACTCTTCACCAATGACAGATATTGCCCTTAAGTATAGTTTGGGAGCATATCAGGCCAAGGGAAGGATGTTTTGGGTGGTTTTGCAATATCTTCATTCTGTAAAGTTAGATGTGCCCAACTGCATTACATATGCTTACAAATGCAATTTTACCTATATTCTTGTTGTTGCAGCTCAGAAATGACTTGGTTACTAGAGTTTGATGAATTGTAATGTTTTCTGTCAAATACACATGAAAACTCTTTACCAATGACACTGAATAACATTATGTATATTGTGGGTGCATATCAGGCTAAGAGAAGCTTGTTTAGGATGGTTTTGCAATATCTTCATTCTGTAAAGTTAGATGTGCCCAACTGCATTACATATGCCTACAAATGCAATTTTACCTATATTCTTGTTGTTTCAGCTCAGAAATGACTTGGTTACTAGAGTTTGATGAATTGTAATGTTTTCTGTCAAATACACTTGTAAACTCTTCACCAATGACAGATATTGCCCTTAAGTATAGTTTGGGAGCATATCAGGCCAAGGGAAGGATGTTTTGGGTGGTTTTGCAATATCTTCATTCTGTAAAGTTAGATGTGCCCAACTGCATTACATATGCTTACAAATGCAATTTTACCTATATTCTTGTTGTTTCAGCTCAGAAATGACTTGGTTACTAGAGTTTGATGAATTGTAATGTTTTCTGTCAAATACACATGAAAACTCTTTACCAATGACACTGAATAGCATTATGTATATTGTGGGTGCATATCAGGCTAAGAGAAGCTTGTTTAGGATGGTTTTGCAATATCTTCATTCTGTAAAGTTAGATGTGCCCAACTGCAATACATATGCTTACAAATGCAATTTTACCAATATTCTTGTTGTTTCAGTTCAGAAATGACTTGGTTACTAAAGTTTGATGAATTGTAATGTTTTCTGTCAAATACACTTGTAAACTCTTCACCAAAGACAGATATTGGCCTTAAGTATAGTTTGGGAGCATATCAGGCCAAGGGAAGGATGTTTTGGGTGGTTTTGCAATATCTTCATTCTGTAAAGTTAGATGTGCCCAACTGCATTACATATGCTTACAAATGCAATTTTACCTATATTCTTGTTGTTTCAGCTCAGAAATGACTTGGTTACTAAAGTTTGATGAATTGTAATGTTTTCTGTCAAATACACTTGTAAACTCTTCACCATAGACAGATATTGCCCTTAAGTATAGTTTGGGAGCATATCAGGCCAAGGGAAGGATGTTTTGGGTGGTTTTGCAATATCTTCATTCTGTAAAGTTAGATGTGCCCAACTGCATTACATATGCTTACAAATGCAATTTTACCTATATTCTTGTTGTTTCAGCTCAGAAATGACTTGGTTACTTGAGTTTGATGAATTGTAATGTTTTCATGCAAATACTCTTGTAAACTCTTCACCAATGACAGAGATTGCCCTTAAGTATAGTTTGGGAGCATATCAGGCCGAGGGAAGGATGTTTTGGGTGGTTTTGCAATATCTTCATTCTGTAAAGTTAGATGTGCCCAACTGCATTACATATGCTTACAAATGCAATTTTACCTATATTCTTGTTGTTTCAGCTCAGAAATGACTTGGTTACTAAAGTTTGATGAATTGTAATGTTTTCTGTCAAATACACTTGTAAACTCTTCACCAATGACAGATATTGCCCTTAAGTATAGTTTGGGAGCATATCAGGCCAAGGGAAGGATGTTTTTGGTGGTTTTGCAATATCTTCATTCTGTAAAGTTAGATGTGCCCAACTGCATTACATATGCCTACAAATGCAATTTTACCTATATTCTTGTTGTTTCAGCTCAGAAATGACTTGGTTACTAAAGTTTGATGAATTGTAATGTTTTCTGTCAAATACACTTGTAAACTCTTCACCAATGACAGATATTGCCCTTAAGTATAGTTTGGGAGCATATCAGGCCAAGGGAAGGATGTTTTAAGTGGTTTTGCAATATCTTCATTCTGTAAAGTTAGATGTGCCCAACTGCAATACATATGCTTACAAATGCAATTTTACCTATATTCTTGTTGTTTCAGCTCAGAAATGACTTGGTTACTAGAGTTTGATGAATTGTAATGTTTTCTGTCAAATACACATGAAAACTCTTTACCAATGACACTGAATAGCATTATGTATATTGTGGGTGCATATCAGGCTAAGAGAAGCTTGTTTAGTATGGTTTTGCAATATCTTCATTCTGTAAAGTTAGATGTGCCCAACTGCAATACATATGCTTACAAATGCAATTTTACTTATATTCTTGTTGTTTCAGCTCAGAAATGACTTGGTTACTAGAGTTTGAAGAATTGTAATGTTTTCTGTCAAATACACTTGTAA
This sequence comes from Amia ocellicauda, assembly GCF_036373705.1. Lineage (NCBI taxonomy): Eukaryota > Metazoa > Chordata > Actinopteri > Amiiformes > Amiidae > Amia > Amia ocellicauda. Next base: position 64,670 of record NW_027102712.1, on the reverse strand, counting down.
ACTCTTCACCAATGACAGATATTGCCCTTAAGTATAGTTTGGGAGCATATCAGGCCAAGGGAAGGATGTTTTGGGTGGTTTTGCAATATCTTCATTCTGTAAAGTTAGATGTGCCCAACTGCAATACATATGCTTACAAATGCAATTTTACTTATATTCTTGTTGTTTCAGCTCAGAAATGACTTGGTTACTAGAGTTTGAAGAATTGTAATGTTTTCTGTCAAATACACTTGTAAACTCTTCACCAATGACAGATATTGCCCTTAAGTATAGTTTGGGAGCATATCAGGCCAAGGGAAGGATGTTTTGGGTGGTTTTGCAATATCTTCATTCTGTAAAGTTAGATGTGCCCAACTGCAATACATATGCTTACAAATGCAATTTTACCTATATTCTTGTTGTTTCAGTTCAGAAATGACTTGGTTACTAAAGTTTGATGAATTGTAATGTTTTCTGTCAAATACACTTGTAAACTCTTCACCATAGACAGATATTGCCCTTAAGTATAGTTTGGGAGCATATCAGGCCAAGGGAAGGATGTGTTGGGTGGTTTTGCAATATCTTCATTCTGTAAAGTTAGATGTGCCCAACTGCATTACATATGCTTACAAATGCAATTTTACCAATATTCTTGTTGTTTCAGCTCAGAAATGACTTGGTTACTTGAGTTTGATGAATTGTAATGTTTTCATGCAAATACTCTTGTAAACTCTTCACCAATGACAGAGATTGCCCTTAAGTATAGTTTGGGAGCATATCAGGCCGAGGGAAGGATGTTTTGGGTGGTTTTGCAATATCTTCATTCTGTTAAAGTTAGATGTGCCCAACTGCATTACATATGCTTACAAATGCAATTTTACCTATATTCTTGTTGTTTCAGCTCAGAAATGACTTGGTTACTAAAGTTTGATGAATTGTAATGTTTTCTGTCAAATACACTTGTAAACTCTTCACCAATGACAGATATTGCCCTTAAGTATAGTTTGGGAGCATATCAGGCCAAGGGAAGGATGTTTTGGGTGGTTTTGCAATATCTTCATTCTGTAAAGTTAGATGTGCCCAACTGCAATACATATGCTTACAAATGCAATTTTACTTATATTCTTGTTGTTTCAGCTCAGAAATGACTTGGTTACTAGAGTTTGAAGAATTGTAATGTTTTCTGTCAAATACACTTGTAAACTCTTCACCAATGACAGATGTTGCCCTTAAGTATATTGTGGGTGCATATCAGGCTAAGAGAAGCTTGTTTAGGATGGTTTTGCAATATCTTCATTCTGTAAAGTCAGATGTGCCCAACTGCAATACATATGCTTACAAATGCAATTTTACCTATATTCTTGTTGTTTCAGCTCAGAAATGACTTGGTTACTAAAGTTTGATTAATTGTAATGTTTTCTGTCAAATACACTTGTAAACTCTTCACCAATGACAGATATTGCCCTTAAGTATAGTTTGGGAGCATATCAGGCCAAGGGAAGGATGTTTTGGGTGGTTTTGCAATATCTTCATTCTGTAAAGTTAAATGTGCCCAACTGCATTACATATGCTTACAAATGCAATTTTACCTATATTCTTGTTGTTTCAGCTCAGAAATGACTTGGTTACTAAAGTTTGATGAATTGTATTGTTTTCTGTCAAATACACTTGTAAACTCTTCACCAATGACAGATATTGCCCTTAAGTATAGTTTGGGAGCATATCAGGCCAAGGGAAGGATGTTTTTGGTGGTTTTGCAATATCTTCATTCTGCAAAGTTAGATGTGCCCAACTGCATTACATATGCTTACAAATGCAATTTTACCTATATTCCTGTTGTTTCAGCTCAGAAATGACTTGGTTACTAGAGTTTGATGAATTGTAATGTTTTCTGTCAAATACACTTGTAAACTCTTCACCAATGACAGATATTGCCCTTAAGTATAGTTTGGGAGCATATCAGGCCAAGGGAAGGATGTTTTGGGTGGTTTTGCAATATCTTCATTCTGTAAAGTTAGATGTGCCCAACTGCATTACATATGCCTACAAATGCAATTTTACCTATATTCTTGTTGTTTCAGCTCAGAAATGACTTGGTTACTAGAGTTTGATTAATTGTAATGTTTTCTGTCAAATACACTTGTAAACTCTTCACCAATGACAGAGATTGCCCTTAAGTATAGTTTGGGAGCATATCAGGCCAAGGGAAGGATGTTTTGGGTGGTTTTGCAATATCTTCATTCTGTAAAGTTAGATGTGCCCAACTGCATTACATATGCTTACAAATGCAATTTTACCTATATTCTTGTTGTTTCAGCTCAGAAATGACTTGGTTACTAGAGTTTGAAGAATTGTCATGTTTTCTGTCAAATACACTTGTAAACTCTTCACCAATGACAGATATTGCCCTTAAGTATAGTTTGGGAGCATATCAGGCCAAGGGAAGGATGTTTTGGGTGGTTTTGCAATATCTTCATTCTGTAAAGTTAGATGTGCCCAACTGCATTACATATGCTTACAAATGCAATTTTACCTATATTCTTGTTGTTGCAGCTCAGAAATGACTTGGTTACTAGAGTTTGATGAATTGTAATGTTTTCTGTCAAATACACATGAAAACTCTTTACCAATGACACTGAATAGCATTATGTATATTGTGGGTGCATATCAGGCTAAGAGAAGCTTGTTTAGGATGGTTTTGCAATATCTTCATTCTGTAAAGTTAGATGTGCCCAACTGCATTACATATGCCTACAAATGCAATTTTACCTATATTCTTGTTGTTTCAGCTCAGAAATGACTTGGTTACTAGAGTTTGATGAATTGTAATGTTTTCTGTCAAATACACTTGTAAACTCTTCACCAATGACAGATATTGCCCTTAAGTATAGTTTGGGAGCATATCAGGCCAAGGGAAGGATGTTTTGGGTGGTTTTGCAATATCTTCATTCTGTAAAGTTAGATGTGCCCAACTGCATTACATATGCTTACAAATGCAATTTTACCTATATTCTTGTTGTTTCAGCTCAGAAATGACTTGGTTACTAGAGTTTGATGAATTGTAATGTTTTCTGTCAAATACACATGAAAACTCTTTACCAATGACACTGAATAGCATTATGTATATTGTGGGTGCATATCAGGCTAAGAGAAGCTTGTTTAGGATGGTTTTGCAATATCTTCATTCTGTAAAGTTAGATGTGCCCAACTGCAATACATATGCTTACAAATGCAATTTTACCAATATTCTTGTTGTTTCAGTTCAGAAATGACTTGGTTACTAAAGTTTGATGAATTGTAATGTTTTCTGTCAAATACACTTGTAAACTCTTCACCAAAGACAGATATTGGCCTTAAGTATAGTTTGGGAGCATATCAGGCCAAGGGAAGGATGTTTTGGGTGGTTTTGCAATATCTTCATTCTGTAAAGTTAGATGTGCCCAACTGCATTACATATGCTTACAAATGCAATTTTACCTATATTCTTGTTGTTTCAGCTCAGAAATGACTTGGTTACTAAAGTTTGATGAATTGTAATGTTTTCTGTCAAATACACTTGTAAACTCTTCACCATAGACAGATATTGCCCTTAAGTATAGTTTGGGAGCATATCAGGCCAAGGGAAGGATGTTTTGGGTGGTTTTGCAATATCTTCATTCTGTAAAGTTAGATGTGCCCAACTGCATTACATATGCTTACAAATGCAATTTTACCTATATTCTTGTTGTTTCAGCTCAGAAATGACTTGGTTACTTGAGTTTGATGAATTGTAATGTTTTCATGCAAATACTCTTGTAAACTCTTCACCAATGACAGAGATTGCCCTTAAGTATAGTTTGGGAGCATATCAGGCCGAGGGAAGGATGTTTTGGGTGGTTTTGCAATATCTTCATTCTGTAAAGTTAGATGTGCCCAACTGCATTACATATGCTTACAAATGCAATTTTACCTATATTCTTGTTGTTTCAGCTCAGAAATGACTTGGTTACTAAAGTTTGATGAATTGTAATGTTTTCTGTCAAATACACTTGTAAACTCTTCACCAATGACAGATATTGCCCTTAAGTATAGTTTGGGAGCATATCAGGCCAAGGGAAGGATGTTTTTGGTGGTTTTGCAATATCTTCATTCTGTAAAGTTAGATGTGCCCAACTGCATTACATATGCCTACAAATGCAATTTTACCTATATTCTTGTTGTTTCAGCTCAGAAATGACTTGGTTACTAAAGTTTGATGAATTGTAATGTTTTCTGTCAAATACACTTGTAAACTCTTCACCAATGACAGATATTGCCCTTAAGTATAGTTTGGGAGCATATCAGGCCAAGGGAAGGATGTTTTGGGTGGTTTTGCAATATCTTCATTCTGTAAAGTTAGATGTGCCCAACTGCAATACATATGCTTACAAATGCAATTTTACCTATATTCTTGTTGTTTCAGCTCAGAAATGACTTGGTTACTAGAGTTTGATGAATTGTAATGTTTTCTGTCAAATACACATGAAAACTCTTTACCAATGACACTGAATAGCATTATGTATATTGTGGGTGCATATCAGGCTAAGAGAAGCTTGTTTAGTATGGTTTTGCAATATCTTCATTCTGTAAAGTTAGATGTGCCCAACTGCAATACATATGCTTACAAATGCAATTTTACTTATATTCTTGTTGTTTCAGCTCAGAAATGACTTGGTTACTAGAGTTTGAAGAATTGTAATGTTTTCTGTCAAATACACTTGTAAACTCTTCACCAATGACAGATATTGCCCTTAAGTATAGTTTGGGAGCATATCAGGCCAAGGGAAGGATGTTTTGGGTGGTTTTGCAATATCTTCATTCTGTAAAGTTAGATGTGCCCAACTGCATTACATATGCTTACAAATGCAATTTTACCTATATTCTTGTTGTTTCAGCTCAGAAATGACTTGGTTACTAGAGTTTGAAGAATTGTAATGTTTTCTGTCAAATACACTTGTAAACTCTTCACCAATGACAGATATTGCCCTTAAGTATAGTTTGGGAGCATATCAGGCCAAGGGAAGGATGTTTTGGGTGGTTTTGCAATATCTTCATTCTGTAAAGTTAGATGTGCCCAACTGCATTACATATGCTTACAAATGCAATTTTACCTATATTCTTGTTGTTTCAGCTCAGAAATGACTTGGTTACTAAAGTTTGATGAATTGTAATGTTTTCTGTCAAATACACTTGTAAACTCTTCACCAATGACAGATATTGCCCTTAAGTATAGTTTGGGAGCATATCAGGCCAAGGGAAGGATGTTTTGGGTGGTTTTGCAATATCTTCATTCTGTAAAGTTAGATGTGCCCAACTGCATTACATATGCCTACAAATGCAATTTTACCTATATTCTTGTTGTTTCAGCTCAGAAATGACTTGGTTACTAGAGTTTGATTAATTGTAATGTTTTCTGTCAAATACACTTGTAAACTCTTCACCAATGACAGAGATTGCCCTTAAGTATAGTTTGGGAGCATATCAGGCCAAGGGAAGGATGTTTTGGGTGGTTTTGCAATATCTTCATTCTGTAAAGTTAGATGTGCCCAACTGCATTACATATGCTTACAAATGCAATTTTACCTATATTCTTGTTGTTTCAGATCAGAAATGACTTGGTTACTAAAGTTTGATGAATTGTAATGTTTTCTGTCAAATAGACTTGTAAACTCTTCACCAATGACAGATATTGCCCTTAAGTATAGTTTGGGAGCATATCAGGCCAAGGGAAGGATGTTTTGGGTGGTTTTGCAATATCTTCATTCTGTAAAGTTAGATGTGCCCAACTGCAATACATATGCTTACAAATGCAATTTTACTTATATTCTTGTTGTTTCAGCTCAGAAATGACTTGGTTACTAGAGTTTGAAGAATTGTAATGTTTTCTGTCAAATACACTTGTAAACTCTTCACCAATGACAGATATTGCCCTTAAGTATAGTTTGGGAGCATATCAGGCCAAGGGAAGGATGTTTTGGGTGGTTTTGCAATATCTTCATTCTGTAAAGTTAGATGTGCCCAACTGCATTACATATGCTTACAAATGCAATTTTACCTATATTCTTGTTGTTTCAGCTCAGAAATGACTTGGTTACTAGAGTTTGAAGAATTGTAATGTTTTCTGTCAAATACACTTGTAAACTCTTCACCAATGACAGATATTGCCCTTAAGTATAGTTTGGGAGCATATCAGGCCAAGGGAAGGATGTTTTGGGTGGTTTTGCAATATCTTCATTCTGTAAAGTTAGATGTGCCCAACTGCATTACATATGCTTACAAATGCAATTTTACCTATATTCTTGTTGTTTCAGCTCAGAAATGACTTGGTTACTTGAGTTTGATGAATTGTAATGTTTTCATGCAAATACTCTTGTAAACTCTTCACCAATGACAGAGATTGCCCTTAAGTATAGTTTGGGAGCATATCAGGCCGAGGGAAGGATGTTTTGGGTGGTTTTGCAATATCTTCATTCTGTAAAGTTAGATGTGCCCAACTGCATTACATATGCTTACAAATGCAATTTTACCTATATTCTTGTTGTTTCAGCTCAGAAATGACTTGGTTACTAAAGTTTGATGAATTGTAATGTTTTCTGTCAAATACACTTGTAAACTCTTCACCAATGACAGATATTGCCCTTAAGTATAGTTTGGGAGCATATCAGGCCAAGGGAAGGATGTTTTTGGTGGTTTTGCAATATCTTCATTCTGTAAAGTTAGATGTGCCCAACTGCATTACATATGCCTACAAATGCAATTTTACCTATATTCTTGTTGTTTCAGCTCAGAAATGACTTGGTTACTAAAGTTTGATGAATTGTAATGTTTTCTGTCAAATACACTTGTAAACTCTTCACCAATGACAGATATTGCCCTTAAGTATAGTTTGGGAGCATATCAGGCCAAGGGAAGGATGTTTTGGGTGGTTTTGCAATATCTTCATTCTGTAAAGTTAGATGTGCCCAACTGCAATACATATGCTTACAAATGCAATTTTACCTATATTCTTGTTGTTTCAGCTCAGAAATGACTTGGTTACTAGAGTTTGATGAATTGTAATGTTTTCTGTCAAATACACATGAAAACTCTTTACCAATGACACTGAATAGCATTATGTATATTGTGGGTGCATATCAGGCTAAGAGAAGCTTGTTTAGTATGGTTTTGCAATATCTTCATTCTGTAAAGTTAGATGTGCCCAACTGCAATACATATGCTTACAAATGCAATTTTACTTATATTCTTGTTGTTTCAGCTCAGAAATGACTTGGTTACTAGAGTTTGAAGAATTGTAATGTTTTCTGTCAAATACACTTGTAAACTCTTCACCAATGACAGATATTGCCCTTAAGTATAGTTTGGGAGCATATCAGGCCAAGGGAAGGATGTTTTGGGTGGTTTTGCAATATCTTCATTCTGTAAAGTTAGATGTGCCCAACTGCATTACATATGCTTACAAATGCAATTGTACCTATATTCTTGTTGTTTCAGCTCAGAAATGACTTGGTTACTAGAGTTTGAAGAATTGTAATGTTTTCTGTCAAATACATTTGTAAACTCTTCACCAATGACAGATATTGCCCTTAAGTATAGTTTGGGAGCATATCAGGCCAAGGGAAGGATGTTTTGGGTGGTTTTGCAATATCTTCATTCTGTAAAGTTAGATGTGCCCAACTGCATTACATATGCTTACAAATGCAATTTTACCTATATTCTTGTTGTTTCAGCTCAGAAATGACTTGGTTACTAGAGTTTGAAGAATTGTAATGTTTTCTGTCAAATACACTTGTAAACTCTTCACCAATGACAGATATTGCCCTTAAGTATAGTTTGGGAGCATATCAGGCCAAGGGAAGGATGTTTTGGGTGGTTTTGCAATATCTTCATTCTGTAAAGTTAGATGTGCCCAACTGCATTACATATGCTTACAAATGCAATTTTACCTATATTCTTGTTGTTTCAGCTCAGAAATGACTTGGTTACTAAAGTTTGATGAATTGTAATGTTTTCTGTCAAATACACTTGTAAACTCTTCACCAATGACAGATATTGCCCTTAAGTATAGTTTGGGAGCATATCAGGCCAAGGGAAGGATGTTTTGGGTGGTTTTGCAATATCTTCATTCTGTAAAGTTAGATGTGCCCAACTGCATTACATATGCCTACAAATGCAATTTTACCTATATTCTTGTTGTTTCAGCTCAGAAATGACTTGGTTACTAGAGTTTGATTAATTGTAATGTTTTCTGTCAAATACACTTGTAAACTCTTCACCAATGACAGAGATTGCCCTTAAGTATAGTTTGGGAGCATATCAGGCCAAGGGAAGGATGTTTTGGGTGGTTTTGCAATATCTTCATTCTGTAAAGTTAGATGTGCCCAACTGCATTACATATGCTTACAAATGCAATTTTACCTATATTCTTGTTGTTTCAGATCAGAAATGACTTGGTTACTAAAGTTTGATGAATTGTAATGTTTTCTGTCAAATAGACTTGTAAACTCTTCACCAATGACAGATATTGCCCTTAAGTATAGTTTGGGAGCATATCAGGCCAAGGGAAGGATGTTTTGGGTGGTTTTGCAATATCTTCATTCTGTAAAGTTAGATGTGCCCAACTGCAATACATATGCTTACAAATGCAATTTTACTTATATTCTTGTTGTTTCAGCTCAGAAATGACTTGGTTACTAGAGTTTGAAGAATTGTAATGTTTTCTGTCAAATACACTTGTAAACTCTTCACCAATGACAGATATTGCCCTTAAGTATAGTTTGGGAGCATATCAGGCCAAGGGAAGGATGTTTTGGGTGGTTTTGCAATATCTTCATTCTGTAAAGTTAGATGTGCCCAACTGCATTACATATGCTTACAAATGCAATTTTACCTATATTCTTGTTGTTTCAGCTCAGAAATGACTTGGTTACTAGAGTTTGAAGAATTGTAATGTTTTCTGTCAAATACACTTGTAAACTCTTCACCAATGACAGATATTGCCCTTAAGTATAGTTTGGGAGCATATCAGGCCAAGGGAAGGATGTTTTGGGTGGTTTTGCAATATCTTCATTCTGTAAAGTTAGATGTGCCCAACTGCATTACATATGCTTACAAATGCAATTTTACCTATATTCTTGTTGTTTCAGATCAGAAATGACTTGGTTACTAAAGTTTGATGAATTGTAATGTTTTCTGTCAAATAGACTTGTAAACTCTTCACCAATGACAGATATTGCCCTTAAGTATAGTTTGGGAGCATATCAGGCCAAGGGAAGGATGTTTTGGGTGGTTTTGCAATATCTTCATTCTGTAAAGTTAGATGTGCCCAACTGCAATACATATGCTTACAAATGCAATTTTACTTATATTCTTGTTGTTTCAGCTCAGAAATGACTTGGTTACTAGAGTTTGAAGAATTGTAATGTTTTCTGTCAAATACACTTGTAAACTCTTCACCAATGACAGATATTGCCCTTAAGTATAGTTTGGGAGCATATCAGGCCAAGGGAAGGATGTTTTGGGTGGTTTTGCAATATCTTCATTCTGTAAAGTTAGATGTGCCCAACTGCATTACATATGCTTACAAATGCAATTTTACCTATTTTATTGTTGTTTCAGCTCAGAAATGACTTGGTTACTAAAGTTTGATGAATTGTAATGTTTTCTGTCAAATACACTTGTAAACTCTTCACCAATGACAGATATTGCCCTTAAGTATAGTTTGGGAGCATATCAGGCCAAGGGAAGGATGTTTTGGGTGGTTTTGCAATATCTTCATTCTGTAAAGTTAGATGTGCCCAACTGCATTACATATGCCTACAAATGCAATTTTACCTATATTCTTGTTGTTTCAGCTCAGAAATGACTTGGTTACTAGAGTTTGATTAATTGTAATGTTTTCTGTCAAATACACTTGTAAACTCTTCACCAATGACAGAGATTGCCCTTAAGTATAGTTTGGGAGCATATCAGGCCAAGGGAAGGATGTTTTGGGTGGTTTTGCAATATCTTCATTCTGTAAAGTTAGATGTGCCCAACTGCATTACATATGCTTACAAATGCAATTTTACCTATATTCTTGTTGTTTCAGATCAGAAATGACTTGGTTACTAAAGTTTGATGAATTGTAATGTTTTCTGTCAAATAGACTTGTAAACTCTTCACCAATGACAGATATTGCCCTTAAGTATAGTTTGGGAGCATATCAGGCCAAGGGAAGGATGTTTTGGGTGGTTTTGCAATATCTTCATTCTGTAAAGTTAGATGTGCCCAACTGCAATACATATGCTTACAAATGCAATTTTACTTATATTCTTGTTGTTTCAGCTCAGAAATGACTTGGTTACTAGAGTTTGAAGAATTGTAATGTTTTCTGTCAAATACACTTGTAAACTCTTCACCAATGACAGATATTGCCTTAAGTATAGTTTGGGAGCAAATCAGGCCAAGGGAAGGATGTTTTGGGTGGTTTTGCAATATCTTCATTCTGTAAAGTTAGATGTGCCCAACTGCATTACATATGCTTACAAATGCAATTTTACCTATATTCTTGTTGTTTCAGCTCAGAAATGACTTGGTTACTAGAGTTTGATGAATTGTAATGTTTTCTGTCAAATACACATGAAAACTCGTTACCAATGACACTGAATAGCATTATGTATATTGTGGGTGCATATCAGGCTAAGAGAAGCTTGTTTAGGATGGTTTTGCAATATCTTCATTCTGTAAAGTTAGATGTGCCCAACTGCATTACATATGCCTACAAATGCAATTTTAGCTATATTCTTGTTGTTTCAGCTCAGAAATGACTTGGTTACTAAAGTTTGATGAATTGTAATGTTTTCTGTCAAATACACTTGTAAACTCTTCACCAATGACAGATATTGCCCTTAAGTATAGTTTGGGAGCATATCAGGCCAAGGGAAGGATGTTTTGGGTGGTTTTGCAATATCTTCATTCTGTAAAGTTAGATGTGCCCAACTGCATTACATATGCTTACAAATGCAATTTTACCTATATTCTTGTTGTTTCAGCTCAGAAATGACTTGGTTACTAGAGTTTGATGAATTGTAATGTTTTCTGTCAAATACACATGAAAACTCTTTACCAATGACACTGAATAGCATTATGTATATTGTGGGTGCATATCAGGCTAAGAGAAGCTTGCTTAGGATGGTTTTGCAATATCTTCATTCTGTAAAGTTAGATGTGCCCAACTGCAATACATATGCTTACAAATGCAATTTTACCAATATTCTTGTTGTTTCAGCTCAGAAATGACTTGGTTACTAAAGTTTGATGAATTGTAATATTTTCTGTCAAATACACTTGTAAACTCTTCACCAAAGACAGATATTGCCCTTAAGTATAGTTTGGGAGCATATCAGGCCAAGGGAAGGATGTTTTGGGTGGTTTTGCAATATCTTCATTCTGTAAAGTTAGATGTGCCCAACTGCATTACATATGCTTACAAATGCAATTTTACCTATATTCTTGTTGTTTCAGATCAGAAATGACTTGGTTACTAAAGTTTGATGAATTGTAATGTTTTCTGTCAAATAGACTTGTAAACTCTTCACCAATGACAGATATTGCCCTTAAGTATAGTTTGGGAGCATATCAGGCCAAGGGAAGGATGTTTTGGGTGGTTTTGCAATATCTTCATTCTGTAAAGTTAGATGTGCCCAACTGCAATACATATGCTTACAAATGCAATTTTACTTATATTCTTGTTGTTTCAGCTCAGAAATGACTTGGTTACTAGAGTTTGAAGAATTGTAATGTTTTCTGTCAAATACACTTGTAAACTCTTCACCAATGACAGATATTGCCCTTAAGTATAGTTTGGGAGCATATCAGGCCAAGGGAAGGATGTTTTGGGTGGTTTTGCAATATCTTCATTCTGTAAAGTTAGATGTGCCCAACTGCATTACATATGCTTACAAATGCAATTTTACCTATATTCTTGTTGTTTCAGCTCAGAAATGACTTGGTTACTAGAGTTTGAAGAATTGTAATGTTTTCTGTCAAATACACTTGTAAACTCTTCACCAATGACAGATATTGCCCTTAAGTATAGTTTGGGAGCATATCAGGCCAAGGGAAGGATGTTTTGGGTGGTTTTGCAATATCTTCATTCTGTAAAGTTAGATGTGCCCAACTGCATTACATATGCTTACAAATGCAATTTTACCTATATTCTTGTTGTTTCAGATCAGAAATGACTTGGTTACTAAAGTTTGATGAATTGTAATGTTTTCTGTCAAATAGACTTGTAAACTCTTCACCAATGACAGATATTGCCCTTAAGTATAGTTTGGGAGCATATCAGGCCAAGGGAAGGATGTTTTGGGTGGTTTTGCAATATCTTCATTCTGTAAAGTTAGATGTGCCCAACTGCAATACATATGCTTACAAATGCAATTTTACTTATATTCTTGTTGTTTCAGCTCAGAAATGACTTGGTTACTAGAGTTTGAAGAATTGTAATGTTTTCTGTCAAATACACTTGTAAACTCTTCACCAATGACAGATATTGCCCTTAAGTATAGTTTGGGAGCATATCAGGCCAAGGGAAGGATGTTTTGGGTGGTTTTGCAATATCTTCATTCTGTAAAGTTAGATGTGCCCAACTGCATTACATATGCTTACAAATGCAATTTTACCTATTTTATTGTTGTTTCAGCTCAGAAATGACTTGGTTACTAAAGTTTGATGAATTGTAATGTTTTCTGTCAAATACACTTGTAAACTCTTCACCAATGACAGATATTGCCCTTAAGTATAGTTTGGGAGCATATCAGGCCAAGGGAAGGATGTTTTGGGTGGTTTTGCAATATCTTCATTCTGTAAAGTTAGATGTGCCCAACTGCATTACATATGCCTACAAATGCAATTTTACCTATATTCTTGTTGTTTCAGCTCAGAAATGACTTGGTTACTAGAGTTTGATTAATTGTAATGTTTTCTGTCAAATACACTTGTAAACTCTTCACCAATGACAGAGATTGCCCTTAAGTATAGTTTGGGAGCATATCAGGCCAAGGGAAGGATGTTTTGGGTGGTTTTGCAATATCTTCATTCTGTAAAGTTAGATGTGCCCAACTGCATTACATATGCTTACAAATGCAATTTTACCTATATTCTTGTTGTTTCAGATCAGAAATGACTTGGTTACTAAAGTTTGATGAATTGTAATGTTTTCTGTCAAATAGACTTGTAAACTCTTCACCAATGACAGATATTGCCCTTAAGTATAGTTTGGGAGCATATCAGGCCAAGGGAAGGATGTTTTGGGTGGTTTTGCAATATCTTCATTCTGTAAAGTTAGATGTGCCCAACTGCAATACATATGCTTACAAATGCAATTTTACTTATATTCTTGTTGTTTCAGCTCAGAAATGACTTGGTTACTAGAGTTTGAAGAATTGTAATGTTTTCTGTCAAATACACTTGTAAACTCTTCACCAATGACAGATATTGCCTTAAGTATAGTTTGGGAGCAAATCAGGCCAAGGGAAGGATGTTTTGGGTGGTTTTGCAATATCTTCATTCTGTAAAGTTAGATGTGCCCAACTGCATTACATATGCTTACAAATGCAATTTTACCTATATTCTTGTTGTTTCAGCTCAGAAATGACTTGGTTACTAGAGTTTGATGAATTGTAATGTTTTCTGTCAAATACACATGAAAACTCGTTACCAATGACACTGAATAGCATTATGTATATTGTGGGTGCATATCAGGCTAAGAGAAGCTTGTTTAGGATGGTTTTGCAATATCTTCATTCTGTAAAGTTAGATGTGCCCAACTGCATTACATATGCCTACAAATGCAATTTTAGCTATATTCTTGTTGTTTCAGCTCAGAAATGACTTGGTTACTAAAGTTTGATGAATTGTAATGTTTTCTGTCAAATACACTTGTAAACTCTTCACCAATGACAGATATTGCCCTTAAGTATAGTTTGGGAGCATATCAGGCCAAGGGAAGGATGTTTTGGGTGGTTTTGCAATATCTTCATTCTGTAAAGTTAGATGTGCCCAACTGCATTACATATGCTTACAAATGCAATTTTACCTATATTCTTGTTGTTTCAGCTCAGAAATGACTTGGTTACTAGAGTTTGATGAATTGTAATGTTTTCTGTCAAATACACATGAAAACTCTTTACCAATGACACTGAATAGCATTATGTATATTGTGGGTGCATATCAGGCTAAGAGAAGCTTGTTTAGGATGGTTTTGCAATATCTTCATTCTGTAAAGTTAGATGTGCCCAACTGCAATACATATGCTTACAAATGCAATTTTACCAATATTCTTGTTGTTTCAGCTCAGAAATGACTTGGTTACTAAAGTTTGATGAATTGTAATATTTTCTGTCAAATACACTTGTAAACTCTTCACCAAAGACAGATATTGCCCTTAAGTATAGTTTGGGAGCATATCAGGCCAAGGGAAGGATGTTTTGGGTGGTTTTGCAATATCTTCATTCTGTAAAGTTAGATGTGCCCAACTGCATTACATATGCTTACAAATGCAATTTTACCTATATTCTTGTTGTTTCAGCTCAGAAATGACTTGGTTACTAAAGTTTGATGAATTGTAATGTTTTCTGTCAAATACACTTGTAAACTCTTCACCATAGACAGATATTGCCCTTAAGTATAGTTTGGGAGCATATCAGGCCAAGGGAAGGATGTTTTGGGTGGTTTTGCAATATCTTCATTCTGTAAAGTTAGATGTGCCCAACTGCATTACATATGCTTACAAATGCAATTTTACCTATATTCTTGTTGTTTCAGCTCAGAAATGACTTGGTTACTTGAGTTTGATGAATTGTAATGTTTTCTGTCAAATACTCTTGTAAACTCTTCACCAATGACAGAGATTGCCCTTAAGTATAGTTTGGGAGCATATCAGGCCGAGGGAAGGATGTTTTGGGTGGTTTTGCAATATCTTCATTCTGTAAAGTTAGATGTGCCCAACTGCATTACATATGCTTACAAATGCAATTTTACCTATATTCTTGTTGTTTCAGCTCAGAAATGACTTGGTTACTAAAGTTTGATGAATTGTAATGTTTTCTGTCAAATACACTTGTAAACTCTTCACCAATGACAGATATTGCCCTTAAGTATAGTTTGGGAGCATATCAGGCCAAGGGAAGGATGTTTTTGGTGGTTTTGCAATATCTTCATTCTGTAAAGTTAGATGTGCCCAACTGCATTACATATGCCTACAAATGCAATTTTACCTATATTCTTGTTGTTTCAGCTCAGAAATGACTTGGTTACTAAAGTTTGATGAATTGTAATGTTTTCTGTCAAATACACTTGTAAACTCTTCACCAATGACAGATATTGCCCTTAAGTATAGTTTGGGAGCATATCAGGCCAAGGGAAGGATGTTTTGGGTGGATTTGCAATATCTTCATTCTGTAAAGTTAGATGTGCCCAACTGCAATACATATGCTTACAAATGCAATTTTACCTATATTCTTGTTGTTTCAGCTCAGAAATGACTTGGTTACTAGAGTTTGATGAATTGTAATGTTTTCTGTCAAATACACATGAAAACTCTTTACCAATGACACTGAATAGCATTATGTATATTGTGGGTGCATATCAGGCTAAGAGAAGCTTGTTTAGTATGGTTTTGCAATATCTTCATTCTGTAAAGTTAGATGTGCCCAACTGCAATACATATGCTTACAAATGCAATTTTACTTATATTCTTGTTGTTTCAGCTCAGAAATGACTTGGTTACTAGAGTTTGAAGAATTGTAATGTTTTCTGTCAAATACACTTGTAAACTCTTCACCAATGACAGATATTGCCTTAAGTATAGTTTGGGAGCAAATCAGGCCAAGGGAAGGATGTTTTGGGTGGTTTTGCAATATCTTCATTCTGTAAAGTTAGATGTGCCCAACTGCATTACATATGCTTACAAATGCAATTTTACCTATATTCTTGTTGTTTCAGCTCAGAAATGACTTGGTTACTAGAGTTTGATGAATTGTAATGTTTTCTGTCAAATACACATGAAAACTCGTTACCAATGACACTGAATAGCATTATGTATATTGTGGGTGCATATCAGGCTAAGAGAAGCTTGTTTAGGATGGTTTTGCAATATCTTCATTCTGTAAAGTTAGATGTGCCCAACTGCATTACATATGCCTACAAATGCAATTTTAGCTATATTCTTGTTGTTTCAGCTCAGAAATGACTTGGTTACTAAAGTTTGATGAATTGTAATGTTTTCTGTCAAATACACTTGTAAACTCTTCACCAATGACAGATATTGCCCTTAAGTATAGTTTGGGAGCATATCAGGCCAAGGGAAGGATGTTTTGGGTGGTTTTGCAATATCTTCATTCTGTAAAGTTAGATGTGCCCAACTGCATTACATATGCTTACAAATGCAATTTTACCTATATTCTTGTTGTTTCAGCTCAGAAATGACTTGGTTACTAGAGTTTGATGAATTGTAATGTTTTCTGTCAAATACACATGAAAACTCTTTACCAATGACACTGAATAGCATTATGTATATTGTGGGTGCATATCAGGCTAAGAGAAGCTTGTTTAGGATGGTTTTGCAATATCTTCATTCTGTAAAGTTAGATGTGCCCAACTGCAATACATATGCTTACAAATGCAATTTTACCAATATTCTTGTTGTTTCAGCTCAGAAATGACTTGGTTACTAAAGTTTGATGAATTGTAATATTTTCTGTCAAATACACTTGTAAACTCTTCACCAAAGACAGATATTGCCCTTAAGTATAGTTTGGGAGCATATCAGGCCAAGGGAAGGATGTTTTGGGTGGTTTTGCAATATCTTCATTCTGTAAAGTTAGATGTGCCCAACTGCATTACATATGCTTACAAATGCAATTTTACCTATATTCTTGTTGTTTCAGCTCAGAAATGACTTGGTTACTAAAGTTTGATGAATTGTAATGTTTTCTGTCAAATACACTTGTAAACTCTTCACCATAGACAGATATTGCCCTTAAGTATAGTTTGGGAGCATATCAGGCCAAGGGAAGGATGTTTTGGGTGGTTTTGCAATATCTTCATTCTGTAAAGTTAGATGTGCCCAACTGCATTACATATGCTTACAAATGCAATTTTACCTATATTCTTGTTGTTTCAGCTCAGAAATGACTTGGTTACTTGAGTTTGATGAATTGTAATGTTTTCTGTCAAATACTCTTGTAAACTCTTCACCAATGACAGAGATTGCCCTTAAGTATAGTTTGGGAGCATATCAGGCCGAGGGAAGGATGTTTTGGGTGGTTTTGCAATATCTTCATTCTGTAAAGTTAGATGTGCCCAACTGCATTACATATGCTTACAAATGCAATTTTACCTATATTCTTGTTGTTTCAGCTCAGAAATGACTTGGTTACTAAAGTTTGATGAATTGTAATGTTTTCTGTCAAATACACTTGTAAACTCTTCACCAATGACAGATATTGCCCTTAAGTATAGTTTGGGAGCATATCAGGCCAAGGGAAGGATGTTTTTGGTGGTTTTGCAATATCTTCATTCTGTAAAGTTAGATGTGCCCAACTGCATTACATATGCCTACAAATGCAATTTTACCTATATTCTTGTTGTTTCAGCTCAGAAATGACTTGGTTACTAAAGTTTGATGAATTGTAATGTTTTCTGTCAAATACACTTGTAAACTCTTCACCAATGACAGATATTGCCCTTAAGTATAGTTTGGGAGCATATCAGGCCAAGGGAAGGATGTTTTGGGTGGATTTGCAATATCTTCATTCTGTAAAGTTAGATGTGCCCAACTGCAATACATATGCTTACAAATGCAATTTTACCTATATTCTTGTTGTTTCAGCTCAGAAATGACTTGGTTACTAGAGTTTGATGAATTGTAATGTTTTCTGTCAAATACACATGAAAACTCTTTACCAATGACACTGAATAGCATTATGTATATTGTGGGTGCATATCAGGCTAAGAGAAGCTTGTTTAGTATGGTTTTGCAATATCTTCATTCTGTAAAGTTAGATGTGCCCAACTGCAATACATATGCTTACAAATGCAATTTTACTTATATTCTTGTTGTTTCAGCTCAGAAATGACTTGGTTACTAGAGTTTGAAGAATTGTAATGTTTTCTGTCAAATACACTTGTAAACTCTTCACCAATGACAGATATTGCAATTAAGTATAGTTTGGGAGCATATCAGGCCAAGGGAAGGATGTTTTGGGTGGTTTTGCAATATCTTCATTCTGTAAAGTTAGATGTGCCCAACTGCATTACATATGCTTACAAATGCAATTTTACCTATATTCTTGTTGTTTCAGCTCAGAAATGACTTGGTTACTAAAGTTTGATGAATTGTAATGTTTTCTGTCAAATACACTTGTAAACTCTTCACCAATGACAGATATTGCCCTTAAGTATAGTTTGGGAGCATATCAGGCCAAGGGAAGGATGTTTTGGGTGGTTTTGCAATATCTTCATTCTGTAAAGTTAGATGTGCCCAACTGCATTACATATGCTTACAAATGCAATTTTACCTATATTCTTGTTGTTTCAGCTCAGAAATGACTTGGTTACTAGAGTTTGATGAATTGTAATGTTTTCTGTCAAATACACATGAAAACTCTTTACCAATGACACTGAATAGCATTATGTATATTGTGGGTGCATATCAGGCTAAGAGAAGCTTGTTTAGGATGGTTTTGCAATATCTTCATTCTGTAAAGTTAGATGTGCCCAACTGCAATACATATGCTTACAAATGCAATTTTACCAATATTCTTGTTGTTTCAGCTCAGAAATGACTTGGTTACTAAAGTTTGATGAATTGTAATGTTTTCTGTCAAATACACTTGTAAACTCTTCACCAAAGACAGATATTGCCCTTAAGTATAGTTTGGGAGCATATCAGGCCAAGGGAAGGATGTTTTGGGTGGTTTTGCAATATCTTCATTCTGTAAAGTTAGATGTGCCCAACTGCATTACATATGCTTACAAATGCAATTTTACCTATATTCTTGTTGTTTCAGCTCAGAAATGACTTGGTTACTAAAGTTTGATGAATTGTAATGTTTTCTGTCAAATACACTTGTAAACTCTTCACCATAGACAGATATTGCCCTTAAGTATAGTTTGGGAGCATATCAGGCCAAGGGAAGGATGTTTTTGGTGGTTTTGCAATATCTTCATTCTGCAAAGTTAGATGTGCCCAACTGCATTACATATGCTTACAAATGCAATTTTACCTATATTCCTGTTGTTTCAGCTCAGAAATGACTTGGTTACTAGAGTTTGATGAATTGTAATGTTTTCTGTCAAATACACATGAAAACTCTTTACCAATGACACTGAATAGCATTATGTATATTGTGGGTGCATATCAGGCTAAGAGAAGCTTGTTTAGTATGGTTTTGCAATATCTTCATTCTGTAAAGTTAGATGTGCCCAACTGCAATACATATGCTTACAAATGCAATTTTACCAATATTCTTGTTGTTTCAGCTCAGAAATGACTTGGTTACTAAAGTTTGATGAATTGTAATGTTTTCTGTCAAATACACTTGTAAACTCTTCACCAAAGACAGATATTGCCCTTAAGTATAGTTTGGGAGCATATCAGGCCAAGGGAAGGATGTTTTGGGTGGTTTTGCAATATCTTCATTCTGTAAAGTTAGATGTGCCCAACTGCATTACATATGCTTACAAATGCAATTTTACCTATATTCTTGTTGTTTCAGCTCAGAAATGACTTGGTTACTAAAGTTTGATGAATTGTAATGTTTTCTGTCAAATACACTTGTAAACTCTTCACCATAGACAGATATTGCCCTTAAGTATAGTTTGGGAGCATATCAGGCCAAGGGAAGGATGTTTTGGGTGGTTTTGCAATATCTTCATTCTGTAAAGTTAGAGTAAAGTTAGATGTGCCCAACTGCATTACATATGCTTACAAATGCAATTTTACCTATATTCTTGTTGTTTCAGCTCAGAAATGACTTGGTTACTTGAGTTTGATGAATTGTAATGTTTTCATGCAAATACTCTTGTAAACTCTTCACCAATGACAGAGATTGCCCTTAAGTATAGTTTGGGAGCATATCAGGCCGAGGGAAGGATGTTTTGGGTGGTTTTGCAATATCTTCATTCTGTAAAGTTAGATGTGCCCAACTGCATTACATATGCTTACAAATGCAATTTTACCTATATTCTTGTTGTTTCAGCTCAGAAATGACTTGGTTACTTGAGTTTGATGAATTGTAATGTTTTCATGCAAATACTCTTGTAAACTCTTCACCAATGACAGAGATTGCCCTTAAGTATAGTTTGGGAGCATATCAGGCCGAGGGAAGGATGTTTTGGGTGGTTTTGCAATATCTTCATTCTGTAAAGTTAGATGTGCCCAACTGCATTACATATGCTTACAAATGCAATTTTACCTATATTCTTGTTGTTTCAGCTCAGAAATGACTTGGTTACTAAAGTTTGATGAATTGTAATGTTTTCTGTCAAATACACTTGTAAACTCTTCACCAATGACAGATATTGCCCTTAAGTATAGTTTGGGAGCATATCAGGCCAAGGGAAGGATGTTTTTGGTGGTTTTGCAATATCTTCATTCTGTAAAGTTAGATGTGCCCAACTGCATTACATATGCCTACAAATGCAATTTTACCTATATTCTTGTTGTTTCAGCTCAGAAATGACTTGGTTACTAAAGTTTGATGAATTGTAATGTTTTCTGTCAAATACACTTGTAAACTCTTCACCAATGACAGATATTGCCCTTAAGTATAGTTTGGGAGCATATCAGGCCAAGGGAAGGATGTTTTGGGTGGATTTGCAATATCTTCATTCTGTAAAGTTAGATGTGCCCAACTGCATTACATATGCTTACAAATGCAATTTTACCTATATTCTTGTTGTTTCAGCTCAGAAATGACTTGGTTACTAGAGTTTGAAGAATTGTAATGTTTTCTGTCAAATACACTTGTAAACTCTTCACCAATGACAGATATTGCAATTAAGTATAGTTTGGGAGCATATCAGGCCAAGGGAAGGATGTTTTGGGTGGTTTTGCAATATCTTCATTCTGTAAAGTTAGATGTGCCCAACTGCATTACATATGCTTACAAATGCAATTTTACCTATATTCTTGTTGTTTCAGCTCAGAAATGACTTGGTTACTAAAGTTTGATGAATTGTAATGTTTTCTGTCAAATACACTTGTAAACTCTTCACCAATGACAGATATTGCCCTTAAGTATAGTTTGGGAGCATATCAGGCCAAGGGAAGGATGTTTTGGGTGGTTTTGCAATATCTTCATTCTGTAAAGTTAGATGTGCCCAACTGCATTACATATGCTTACAAATGCAATTTTACCTATATTCTTGTTGTTTCAGCTCAGAAATGACTTGGTTACTAGAGTTTGATGAATTGTAATGTTTTCTGTCAAATACACATGAAAACTCTTTACCAATGACACTGAATAGCATTATGTATATTGTGGGTGCATATCAGGCTAAGAGAAGCTTGTTTAGGATGGTTTTGCAATATCTTCATTCTGTAAAGTTAGATGTGCCCAACTGCAATACATATGCTTACAAATGCAATTTTACCAATATTCTTGTTGTTTCAGCTCAGAAATGACTTGGTTACTAAAGTTTGATGAATTGTAATGTTTTCTGTCAAATACACTTGTAAACTCTTCACCAAAGACAGATATTGCCCTTAAGTATAGTTTGGGAGCATATCAGGCCAAGGGAAGGATGTTTTGGGTGGTTTTGCAATATCTTCATTCTGTAAAGTTAGATGTGCCCAACTGCATTACATATGCTTACAAATGCAATTTTACCTATATTCTTGTTGTTTCAGCTCAGAAATGACTTGGTTACTAAAGTTTGATGAATTGTAATGTTTTCTGTCAAATACACTTGTAAACTCTTCACCATAGACAGATATTGCCCTTAAGTATAGTTTGGGAGCATATCAGGCCAAGGGAAGGATGTTTTTGGTGGTTTTGCAATATCTTCATTCTGCAAAGTTAGATGTGCCCAACTGCATTACATATGCTTACAAATGCAATTTTACCTATATTCCTGTTGTTTCAGCTCAGAAATGACTTGGTTACTAGAGTTTGATGAATTGTAATGTTTTCTGTCAAATACACATGAAAACTCTTTACCAATGACACTGAATAGCATTATGTATATTGTGGGTGCATATCAGGCTAAGAGAAGCTTGTTTAGTATGGTTTTGCAATATCTTCATTCTGTAAAGTTAGATGTGCCCAACTGCAATACATATGCTTACAAATGCAATTTTACCAATATTCTTGTTGTTTCAGCTCAGAAATGACTTGGTTACTAAAGTTTGATGAATTGTAATGTTTTCTGTCAAATACACTTGTAAACTCTTCACCAAAGACAGATATTGCCCTTAAGTATAGTTTGGGAGCATATCAGGCCAAGGGAAGGATGTTTTGGGTGGTTTTGCAATATCTTCATTCTGTAAAGTTAGATGTGCCCAACTGCATTACATATGCTTACAAATGCAATTTTACCTATATTCTTGTTGTTTCAGCTCAGAAATGACTTGGTTACTAAAGTTTGATGAATTGTAATGTTTTCTGTCAAATACACTTGTAAACTCTTCACCATAGACAGATATTGCCCTTAAGTATAGTTTGGGAGCATATCAGGCCAAGGGAAGGATGTTTTGGGTGGTTTTGCAATATCTTCATTCTGTAAAGTTAGAGTAAAGTTAGATGTGCCCAACTGCATTACATATGCTTACAAATGCAATTTTACCTATATTCTTGTTGTTTCAGCTCAGAAATGACTTGGTTACTTGAGTTTGATGAATTGTAATGTTTTCATGCAAATACTCTTGTAAACTCTTCACCAATGACAGAGATTGCCCTTAAGTATAGTTTGGGAGCATATCAGGCCGAGGGAAGGATGTTTTGGGTGGTTTTGCAATATCTTCATTCTGTAAAGTTAGATGTGCCCAACTGCATTACATATGCTTACAAATGCAATTTTACCTATATTCTTGTTGTTTCAGCTCAGAAATGACTTGGTTACTAAAGTTTGATGAATTGTAATGTTTTCTGTCAAATACACTTGTAAACTCTTCACCAATGACAGATATTGCCCTTAAGTATAGTTTGGGAGCATATCAGGCCAAGGGAAGGATGTTTTTGGTGGTTTTGCAATATCTTCATTCTGTAAAGTTAGATGTGCCCAACTGCATTACATATGCCTACAAATGCAATTTTAGCTATATTCTTGTTGTTTCAGCTCAGAAATGACTTGGTTACTAAAGTTTGATGAATTGTAATGTTTTCTGTCAAATACACTTGTAAACTCTTCACCAATGACAGATATTGCCCTTAAGTATAGTTTGGGAGCATATCAGGCCAAGGGAAGGATGTTTTGGGTGGTTTTGCAATATCTTCATTCTGTAAAGTTAGATGTGCCCAACTGCATTACATATGCTTACAAATGCAATTTTACCTATATTCTTGTTGTTTCAGCTCAGAAATGACTTGGTTACTAGAGTTTGATGAATTGTAATGTTTTCTGTCAAATACACATGAAAACTCTTTACCAATGACACTGAATAGCATTATGTATATTGTGGGTGCATATCAGGCTAAGAGAAGCTTGTTTAGGATGGTTTTGCAATATCTTCATTCTGTAAAGTTAGATGTGCCCAACTGCAATACATATGCTTACAAATGCAATTTTACCAATATTCTTGTTGTTTCAGCTCAGAAATGACTTGGTTACTAAAGTTTGATGAATTGTAATGTTTTCATGCAAATACTCTTGTAAACTCTTCACCAATGACAGAGATTGCCCTTAAGTATAGTTTGGGAGCATATCAGGCCGAGGGAAGGATGTTTTGGGTGGTTTTGCAATATCTTCATTCTGTAAAGTTAGATGTGCCCAACTGCATTACATATGCTTACAAATGCAATTTTACCTATATTCTTGTTGTTTCAGCTCAGAAATGACTTGGTTACTAAAGTTTGATGAATTGTAATGTTTTCTGTCAAATACACTTGTAAACTCTTCACCAATGACAGATATTGCCCTTAAGTATAGTTTGGGAGCATATCAGGCCAAGGGAAGGATGTTTTTGGTGGTTTTGCAATATCTTCATTCTGTAAAGTTAGATGTGCCCAACTGCATTACATATGCCTACAAATGCAATTTTACCTATATTCTTGTTGTTTCAGCTCAGAAATGACTTGGTTACTAGAGTTTGATTAATTGTAATGTTTTCTGTCAAATACACTTGTAAACTCTTCACCAATGACAGAGATTGCCCTTAAGTATAGTTTGGGAGCATATCAGGCCAAGGGAAGGATGTTTTGGGTGGTTTTGCAATATCTTCATTCTGTAAAGTTAGATGTGCCCAACTGCATTACATATGCTTACAAATGCAATTTTACCTATATTCTTGTTGTTTCAGATCAGAAATGACTTGGTTACTAAAGTTTGATGAATTGTAATGTTTTCTGTCAAATAGACTTGTAAACTCTTCACCAATGACAGATATTGCCCTTAAGTATAGTTTGGGAGCATATCAGGCCAAGGGAAGGATGTTTTGGGTGGTTTTGCAATATCTTCATTCTGTAAAGTTAGATGTGCCCAACTGCAATACATATGCTTACAAATGCAATTTTACTTATATTCTTGTTGTTTCAGCTCAGAAATGACTTGGTTACTAGAGTTTGAAGAATTGTAATGTTTTCTGTCAAATACACTTGTAAACTCTTCACCAATGACAGATATTGCCCTTAAGTATAGTTTGGGAGCATATCAGGCCAAGGGAAGGATGTTTTGGGTGGTTTTGCAATATCTTCATTCTGTAAAGTTAGATGTGCCCAACTGCATTACATATGCTTACAAATGCAATTTTACCTATATTCTTGTTGTTTCAGCTCAGAAATGACTTGGTTACTAGAGTTTGAAGAATTGTAATGTTTTCTGTCAAATACACTTGTAAACTCTTCAACAATGACAGATATTGCCCTTAAGTATAGTTTGGGAGCATATCAGGCCAAGGGAAGGATGTTTTGGGTGGTTTTGCAATATCTTCATTCTGTAAAGTTAGATGTGCCCAACTGCATTACATATGCTTACAAATGCAATTTTACCTATATTCTTGTTGTTTCAGATCAGAAATGACTTGGTTACTAAAGTTTGATGAATTGTAATGTTTTCTGTCAAATACACTTGTAAACTCTTCACCAATGACAGATATTGCCCTTAAGTATAGTTTGGGAGCATATCAGGCCAAGGGAAGGATGTTTTGGGTGGTTTTGCAATATCTTCATTCTGTAAAGTTAGATGTGCCCAACTGCAATACATATGCTTACAAATGCAATTTTACTTATATTCTTGTTGTTTCAGCTCAGAAATGACTTGGTTACTAGAGTTTGAAGAATTGTAATGTTTTCTGTCAAATACACTTGTAAACTCTTCACCAATGACAGATATTGCCCTTAAGTATAGTTTGGGAGCATATCAGGCCAAGGGAAGGATGTTTTGGGTGGTTTTGCAATATCTTCATTCTGTAAAGTTAGATGTGCCCAACTGCATTACATATGCTTACAAATGCAATTTTACCTATTTTATTGTTGTTTCAGCTCAGAAATGACTTGGTTACTAAAGTTTGATGAATTGTAATGTTTTCTGTCAAATACACTTGTAAACTCTTCACCAATGACAGATATTGCCCTTAAGTATAGTTTGGGAGCATATCAGGCCAAGGGAAGGATGTTTTGGGTGGTTTTGCAATATCTTCATTCTGTAAAGTTAGATGTGCCCAACTGCATTACATATGCCTACAAATGCAATTTTACCTATATTCTTGTTGTTTCAGCTCAGAAATGACTTGGTTACTAGAGTTTGATTAATTGTAATGTTTTCTGTCAAATACACTTGTAAACTCTTCACCAATGACAGAGATTGCCCTTAAGTATAGTTTGGGAGCATATCAGGCCAAGGGAAGGATGTTTTGGGTGGTTTTGCAATATCTTCATTCTGTAAAGTTAGATGTGCCCAACTGCATTACATATGCTTACAAATGCAATTTTACCTATATTCTTGTTGTTTCAGATCAGAAATGACTTGGTTACTAAAGTTTGATGAATTGTAATGTTTTCTGTCAAATAGACTTGTAAACTCTTCACCAATGACAGATATTGCCCTTAAGTATAGTTTGGGAGCATATCAGGCCAAGGGAAGGATGTTTTGGGTGGTTTTGCAATATCTTCATTCTGTAAAGTTAGATGTGCCCAACTGCAATACATATGCTTACAAATGCAATTTTACTTATATTCTTGTTGTTTCAGCTCAGAAATGACTTGGTTACTAGAGTTTGAAGAATTGTAATGTTTTCTGTCAAATACACTTGTAAACTCTTCACCAATGACAGATATTGCCTTAAGTATAGTTTGGGAGCAAATCAGGCCAAGGGAAGGATGTTTTGGGTGGTTTTGCAATATCTTCATTCTGTAAAGTTAGATGTGCCCAACTGCATTACATATGCTTACAAATGCAATTTTACCTATATTCTTGTTGTTTCAGCTCAGAAATGACTTGGTTACTAGAGTTTGATGAATTGTAATGTTTTCTGTCAAATACACATGAAAACTCGTTACCAATGACACTGAATAGCATTATGTATATTGTGGGTGCATATCAGGCTAAGAGAAGCTTGTTTAGGATGGTTTTGCAATATCTTCATTCTGTAAAGTTAGATGTGCCCAACTGCATTACATATGCCTACAAATGCAATTTTACCTATATTCTTGTTGTTTCAGCTCAGAAATGACTTGGTTACTAGAGTTTGATGAATTGTAATGTTTTCTGTCAAATACACTTGTAAACTCTTCACCAATGACAGATATTGCCCTTAAGTATAGTTTGGGAGCATATCAGGCCAAGGGAAGGATGTTTTGGGTGGTTTTGCAATATCTTCATTCTGTAAAGTTAGATGTGCCCAACTGCATTACATATGCTTACAAATGCAATTTTACCTATATTCTTGTTGTTTCAGCTCAGAAATGACTTGGTTACTAGAGTTTGATGAATTGTAATGTTTTCTGTCAAATACACATGAAAACTCGTTACCAATGACACTGAATAGCATTATGTATATTGTGGGTGCATATCAGGCTAAGAGAAGCTTGTTTAGGATGGTTTTGCAATATCTTCATTCTGTAAAGTTAGATGTGCCCAACTGCATTACATATGCCTACAAATGCAATTTTAGCTATATTCTTGTTGTTTCAGCTCAGAAATGACTTGGTTACTAAAGTTTGATGAATTGTAATGTTTTCTGTCAAATACACTTGTAAACTCTTCACCAATGACAGATATTGCCCTTAAGTATAGTTTGGGAGCATATCAGGCCAAGGGAAGGATGTTTTGGGTGGTTTTGCAATATCTTCATTCTGTAAAGTTAGATGTGCCCAACTGCATTACATATGCTTACAAATGCAATTTTACCTATATTCTTGTTGTTTCAGCTCAGAAATGACTTGGTTACTAGAGTTTGATGAATTGTAATGTTTTCTGTCAAATACACATGAAAACTCTTTACCAATGACACTGAATAGCATTATGTATATTGTGGGTGCATATCAGGCTAAGAGAAGCTTGTTTAGGATGGTTTTGCAATATCTTCATTCTGTAAAGTTAGATGTGCCCAACTGCAATACATATGCTTACAAATGCAATTTTACCAATATTCTTGTTGTTTCAGCTCAGAAATGACTTGGTTACTAAAGTTTGATGAATTGTAATATTTTCTGTCAAATACACTTGTAAACTCTTCACCAAAGACAGATATTGCCCTTAAGTATAGTTTGGGAGCATATCAGGCCAAGGGAAGGATGTTTTGGGTGGTTTTGCAATATCTTCATTCTGTAAAGTTAGATGTGCCCAACTGCATTACATATGCTTACAAATGCAATTTTACCTATATTCTTGTTGTTTCAGCTCAGAAATGACTTGGTTAATAGAGTTTGATGAATTGTAATGTTTTCTGTCAAATACACTTGTAAACTCTTCACCATAGACAGATATTGCCCTTAAGTATAGTTTGGGAGCATATCAGGCCAAGGGAAGGATGTTTTGGGTGGTTTTGCAATATCTTCATTCTGTAAAGTTAGATGTGCCCAACTGCATTACATATGCTTACAAATGCAATTTTACCTATATTCTTGTTGTTTCAGCTCAGAAATGACTTGGTTACTTGAGTTTGATGAATTGTAATGTTTTCTGTCAAATACTCTTGTAAACTCTTCACCAATGACAGATATTGCCCTTAAGTATAGTTTGGGAGCATATCAGGCCAAGGGAAGGATGTTTTGGGTGGTTTTGCAATATCTTCATTCTGTAAAGTTAGATGTGCCCAACTGCATTACATATGCCTACAAATGCAATTTTACCTATATTCTTGTTGTTTCAGCTCAGAAATGACTTGGTTACTAGAGTTTGATTAATTGTAATGTTTTCTGTCAAATACACTTGTAAACTCTTCACCAATGACAGAGATTGCCCTTAAGTATAGTTTGGGAGCATATCAGGCCAAGGGAAGGATGTTTTGGGTGGTTTTGCAATATCTTCATTCTGTAAATGTGCCCAACTGCATTACATATGCTTACAAATGCAATTTTACCTATATTCTTGTTGTTTCAGATCAGAAATGACTTGGTTACTAAAGTTTGATGAATTGTAATGTTTTCTGTCAAATAGACTTGTAAACTCTTCACCAATGACAGATATTGCCCTTAAGTATAGTTTGGGAGCATATCAGGCCAAGGGAAGGATGTTTTGGGTGGTTTTGCAATATCTTCATTCTGTAAAGTTAGATGTGCCCAACTGCAATACATATGCTTACAAATGCAATTTTACTTATATTCTTGTTGTTTCAGCTCAGAAATGACTTGGTTACTAGAGTTTGAAGAATTGTAATGTTTTCTGTCAAATACACTTGTAAACTCTTCACCAATGACAGATATTGCCTTAAGTATAGTTTGGGAGCAAATCAGGCCAAGGGAAGGATGTTTTGGGTGGTTTTGCAATATCTTCATTCTGTAAAGTTAGATGTGCCCAACTGCATTACATATGCTTACAAATGCAATTTTACCTATATTCTTGTTGTTTCAGCTCAGAAATGACTTGGTTACTAGAGTTTGATGAATTGTAATGTTTTCTGTCAAATACACATGAAAACTCGTTACCAATGACACTGAATAGCATTATGTATATTGTGGGTGCATATCAGGCTAAGAGAAGCTTGTTTAGGATGGTTTTGCAATATCTTCATTCTGTAAAGTTAGATGTGCCCAACTGCATTACATATGCCTACAAATGCAATTTTAGCTATATTCTTGTTGTTTCAGCTCAGAAATGACTTGGTTACTAAAGTTTGATGAATTGTAATGTTTTCTGTCAAATACACTTGTAAACTCTTCACCAATGACAGATATTGCCCTTAAGTATAGTTTGGGAGCATATCAGGCCAAGGGAAGGATGTTTTGGGTGGTTTTGCAATATCTTCATTCTGTAAAGTTAGATGTGCCCAACTGCATTACATATGCTTACAAATGCAATTTTACCTATATTCTTGTTGTTTCAGCTCAGAAATGACTTGGTTACTAGAGTTTGATGAATTGTAATGTTTTCTGTCAAATACACATGAAAACTCTTTACCAATGACACTGAATAGCATTATGTATATTGTGGGTGCATATCAGGCTAAGAGAAGCTTGTTTAGGATGGTTTTGCAATATCTTCATTCTGTAAAGTTAGATGTGCCCAACTGCAATACATATGCTTACAAATGCAATTTTACCAATATTCTTGTTGTTTCAGCTCAGAAATGACTTGGTTACTAAAGTTTGATGAATTGTAATATTTTCTGTCAAATACACTTGTAAACTCTTCACCAAAGACAGATATTGCCCTTAAGTATAGTTTGGGAGCATATCAGGCCAAGGGAAGGATGTTTTGGGTGGTTTTGCAATATCTTCATTCTGTAAAGTTAGATGTGCCCAACTGCATTACATATGCTTACAAATGCAATTTTACCTATATTCTTGTTGTTTCAGCTCAGAAATGACTTGGTTACTAAAGTTTGATGAATTGTAATGTTTTCTGTCAAATACACTTGTAAACTCTTCACCATAGACAGATATTGCCCTTAAGTATAGTTTGGGAGCATATCAGGCCAAGGGAAGGATGTTTTGGGTGGTTTTGCAATATCTTCATTCTGTAAAGTTAGATGTGCCCAACTGCATTACATATGCTTACAAATGCAATTTTACCTATATTCTTGTTGTTTCAGCTCAGAAATGACTTGGTTACTTGAGTTTGATGAATTGTAATGTTTTCATGCAAATACTCTTGTAAACTCTTCACCAATGACAGAGATTGCCCTTAAGTATAGTTTGGGAGCATATCAGGCCGAGGGAAGGATGTTTTGGGTGGTTTTGCAATATCTTCATTCTGTAAAGTTAGATGTGCCCAACTGCATTACATATGCTTACAAATGCAATTTTACCTATATTCTTGTTGTTTCAGCTCAGAAATGACTTGGTTACTAAAGTTTGATGAATTGTAATGTTTTCTGTCAAATACACTTGTAAACTCTTCACCAATGACAGATATTGCCCTTAAGTATAGTTTGGGAGCATATCAGGCCAAGGGAAGGATGTTTTTGGTGGTTTTGCAATATCTTCATTCTGTAAAGTTAGATGTGCCCAACTGCATTACATATGCCTACAAATGCAATTTTACCTATATTCTTGTTGTTTCAGCTCAGAAATGACTTGGTTACTAAAGTTTGATGAATTGTAATGTTTTCTGTCAAATACACTTGTAAACTCTTCACCAATGACAGATATTGCCCTTAAGTATAGTTTGGGAGCATATCAGGCCAAGGGAAGGATGTTTTGGGTGGATTTGCAATATCTTCATTCTGTAAAGTTAGATGTGCCCAACTGCAATACATATGCTTACAAATGCAATTTTACCTATATTCTTGTTGTTTCAGCTCAGAAATGACTTGGTTACTAGAGTTTGATGAATTGTAATGTTTTCTGTCAAATACACATGAAAACTCTTTACCAATGACACTGAATAGCATTATGTATATTGTGGGTGCATATCAGGCTAAGAGAAGCTTGTTTAGTATGGTTTTGCAATATCTTCATTCTGTAAAGTTAGATGTGCCCAACTGCAATACATATGCTTACAAATGCAATTTTACTTATATTCTTGTTGTTTCAGCTCAGAAATGACTTGGTTACTAGAGTTTGAAGAATTGTAATGTTTTCTGTCAAATACACTTGTAAACTCTTCACCAATGACAGATATTGCAATTAAGTATAGTTTGGGAGCATATCAGGCCAAGGGAAGGATGTTTTGGGTGGTTTTGCAATATCTTCATTCTGTAAAGTTAGATGTGCCCAACTGCATTACATATGCTTACAAATGCAATTTTACCTATATTCTTGTTGTTTCAGCTCAGAAATGACTTGGTTACTAAAGTTTGATGAATTGTAATGTTTTCTGTCAAATACACTTGTAAACTCTTCACCAATGACAGATATTGCCCTTAAGTATAGTTTGGGAGCATATCAGGCCAAGGGAAGGATGTTTTGGGTGGTTTTGCAATATCTTCATTCTGTAAAGTTAGATGTGCCCAACTGCATTACATATGCTTACAAATGCAATTTTACCTATATTCTTGTTGTTTCAGCTCAGAAATGACTTGGTTACTAGAGTTTGATGAATTGTAATGTTTTCTGTCAAATACACATGAAAACTCTTTACCAATGACACTGAATAGCATTATGTATATTGTGGGTGCATATCAGGCTAAGAGAAGCTTGTTTAGGATGGTTTTGCAATATCTTCATTCTGTAAAGTTAGATGTGCCCAACTGCAATACATATGCTTACAAATGCAATTTTACCAATATTCTTGTTGTTTCAGCTCAGAAATGACTTGGTTACTAAAGTTTGATGAATTGTAATGTTTTCTGTCAAATACACTTGTAAACTCTTCACCAAAGACAGATATTGCCCTTAAGTATAGTTTGGGAGCATATCAGGCCAAGGGAAGGATGTTTTGGGTGGTTTTGCAATATCTTCATTCTGTAAAGTTAGATGTGCCCAACTGCATTACATATGCTTACAAATGCAATTTTACCTATATTCTTGTTGTTTCAGCTCAGAAATGACTTGGTTACTAAAGTTTGATGAATTGTAATGTTTTCTGTCAAATACACTTGTAAACTCTTCACCATAGACAGATATTGCCCTTAAGTATAGTTTGGGAGCATATCAGGCCAAGGGAAGGATGTTTTTGGTGGTTTTGCAATATCTTCATTCTGCAAAGTTAGATGTGCCCAACTGCATTACATATGCTTACAAATGCAATTTTACCTATATTCCTGTTGTTTCAGCTCAGAAATGACTTGGTTACTAGAGTTTGATGAATTGTAATGTTTTCTGTCAAATACACATGAAAACTCTTTACCAATGACACTGAATAGCATTATGTATATTGTGGGTGCATATCAGGCTAAGAGAAGCTTGTTTAGTATGGTTTTGCAATATCTTCATTCTGTAAAGTTAGATGTGCCCAACTGCAATACATATGCTTACAAATGCAATTTTACCAATATTCTTGTTGTTTCAGCTCAGAAATGACTTGGTTACTAAAGTTTGATGAATTGTAATGTTTTCTGTCAAATACACTTGTAAACTCTTCACCAAAGACAGATATTGCCCTTAAGTATAGTTTGGGAGCATATCAGGCCAAGGGAAGGATGTTTTGGGTGGTTTTGCAATATCTTCATTCTGTAAAGTTAGATGTGCCCAACTGCATTACATATGCTTACAAATGCAATTTTACCTATATTCTTGTTGTTTCAGCTCAGAAATGACTTGGTTACTAAAGTTTGATGAATTGTAATGTTTTCTGTCAAATACACTTGTAAACTCTTCACCATAGACAGATATTGCCCTTAAGTATAGTTTGGGAGCATATCAGGCCAAGGGAAGGATGTTTTGGGTGGTTTTGCAATATCTTCATTCTGTAAAGTTAGAGTAAAGTTAGATGTGCCCAACTGCATTACATATGCTTACAAATGCAATTTTACCTATATTCTTGTTGTTTCAGCTCAGAAATGACTTGGTTACTTGAGTTTGATGAATTGTAATGTTTTCATGCAAATACTCTTGTAAACTCTTCACCAATGACAGAGATTGCCCTTAAGTATAGTTTGGGAGCATATCAGGCCGAGGGAAGGATGTTTTGGGTGGTTTTGCAATATCTTCATTCTGTAAAGTTAGATGTGCCCAACTGCATTACATATGCTTACAAATGCAATTTTACCTATATTCTTGTTGTTTCAGCTCAGAAATGACTTGGTTACTAAAGTTTGATGAATTGTAATGTTTTCTGTCAAATACACTTGTAAACTCTTCACCAATGACAGATATTGCCCTTAAGTATAGTTTGGGAGCATATCAGGCCAAGGGAAGGATGTTTTTGGTGGTTTTGCAATATCTTCATTCTGTAAAGTTAGATGTGCCCAACTGCATTACATATGCCTACAAATGCAATTTTAGCTATATTCTTGTTGTTTCAGCTCAGAAATGACTTGGTTACTAAAGTTTGATGAATTGTAATGTTTTCTGTCAAATACACTTGTAAACTCTTCACCAATGACAGATATTGCCCTTAAGTATAGTTTGGGAGCATATCAGGCCAAGGGAAGGATGTTTTGGGTGGTTTTGCAATATCTTCATTCTGTAAAGTTAGATGTGCCCAACTGCATTACATATGCTTACAAATGCAATTTTACCTATATTCTTGTTGTTTCAGCTCAGAAATGACTTGGTTACTAGAGTTTGATGAATTGTAATGTTTTCTGTCAAATACACATGAAAACTCTTTACCAATGACACTGAATAGCATTATGTATATTGTGGGTGCATATCAGGCTAAGAGAAGCTTGTTTAGGATGGTTTTGCAATATCTTCATTCTGTAAAGTTAGATGTGCCCAACTGCAATACATATGCTTACAAATGCAATTTTACCAATATTCTTGTTGTTTCAGCTCAGAAATGACTTGGTTACTAAAGTTTGATGAATTGTAATGTTTTCTGTCAAATACACTTGTAAACTCTTCACCAAAGACAGATATTGCCCTTAAGTATAGTTTGGGAGCATATAAGGCCAAGGGAAGGATGTTTTGGGTGGTTTTGCAATATCTTCATTCTGTAAAGTTAGATGTGCCCAACTGCATTACATATGCTTACAAATGCAATTTTACCTATATTCTTGTTGTTTCGGCTCAGAAATGACTTGGTTACTAAAGTTTGATGAATTGTATTGTTTTCTGTCAAATACACTTGTAAACTCTTCACCATAGACAGATATTGCCCTTAAGTATAGTTTGGGAGCATATCAGGCCAAGGGAAGGATGTTTTGGGTGGTTTTGCAATATTTTCATTCTGTAAAGTTAGATGTGCCCAACTGCATTACATATGCTTACAAATGCAATTTTACCTATATTCTTGTTGTTTCAGCTCAGAAATGACTTGGTTACTTGAGTTTGATGAATTGTAATGTTTTCATGCAAATACTCTTGTAAACTCTTCACCAATGACAGAGATTGCCCTTAAGTATAGTTTGGGAGCATATCAGGCCGAGGGAAGGATGTTTTGGGTGGTTTTGCAATATCTTCATTCTGTAAAGTTAGATGTGCCCAACTGCATTACATATGCTTACAAATGCAATTTTACCTATATTCTTGTTGTTTCAGCTCAGAAATGACTTGGTTTACAAAGTTTGATGAATTGTAATGTTTTCTGTCAAATACACTTGTAAACTCTTCACCAATGACAGATATTGCCCTTAAGTATAGTTTGGGAGCATATCAGGCCAAGGGAAGGATGTTTTTGGTGGTTTTGCAATATCTTCATTCTGTAAAGTTAGATGTGCCCAACTGCATTACATATGCCTACAAATGCAATTTTACCTATATTCTTGTTGTTTCAGCTCAGAAATGACTTGGTTACTAAAGTTTGATGAATTGTAATGTTTTCTGTCAAATACACTTGTAAACTCTTCACCAATGACAGATATTGCCCTTAAGTATAGTTTGGGAGCATATCAGGCCAAGGGAAGGATGTTTTGGGTGGATTTGCAATATCTTCATTCTGTAAAGTTAGATGTGCCCAACTGCATTACATATGCTTACAAATGCAATTTTACCTATATTCTTGTTGTTTCAGCTCAGAAATGACTTGGTTACTAGAGTTTGAAGAATTGTAATGTTTTCTGTCAAATACACTTGTAAACTCTTCACCAATGACAGATATTGCAATTAAGTATAGTTTGGGAGCATATCAGGCCAAGGGAAGGATGTTTTGGGTGGTTTTGCAATATCTTCATTCTGTAAAGTTAGATGTGCCCAACTGCATTACATATGCTTACAAATGCAATTTTACCTATATTCTTGTTGTTTCAGCTCAGAAATGACTTGGTTACTAAAGTTTGATGAATTGTAATGTTTTCTGTCAAATACACTTGTAAACTCTTCACCAATGACAGATATTGCCCTTAAGTATAGTTTGGGAGCATATCAGGCCAAGGGAAGGATGTTTTGGGTGGTTTTGCAATATCTTCATTCTGTAAAGTTAGATGTGCCCAACTGCATTACATATGCTTACAAATGCAATTTTACCTATATTCTTGTTGTTTCAGCTCAGAAATGACTTGGTTACTAGAGTTTGATGAATTGTAATGTTTTCTGTCAAATACACATGAAAACTCTTTACCAATGACACTGAATAGCATTATGTATATTGTGGGTGCATATCAGGCTAAGAGAAGCTTGTTTAGGATGGTTTTGCAATATCTTCATTCTGTAAAGTTAGATGTGCCCAACTGCAATACATATGCTTACAAATGCAATTTTACCAATATTCTTGTTGTTTCAGCTCAGAAATGACTTGGTTACTAAAGTTTGATGAATTGTAATGTTTTCTGTCAAATACACTTGTAAACTCTTCACCAAAGACAGATATTGCCCTTAAGTATAGTTTGGGAGCATATCAGGCCAAGGGAAGGATGTTTTGGGTGGTTTTGCAATATCTTCATTCTGTAAAGTTAGATGTGCCCAACTGCATTACATATGCTTACAAATGCAATTTTACCTATATTCTTGTTGTTTCAGCTCAGAAATGACTTGGTTACTAAAGTTTGATGAATTGTAATGTTTTCTGTCAAATACACTTGTAAACTCTTCACCATAGACAGATATTGCCCTTAAGTATAGTTTGGGAGCATATCAGGCCAAGGGAAGGATGTTTTTGGTGGTTTTGCAATATCTTCATTCTGCAAAGTTAGATGTGCCCAACTGCATTACATATGCTTACAAATGCAATTTTACCTATATTCCTGTTGTTTCAGCTCAGAAATGACTTGGTTACTAGAGTTTGATGAATTGTAATGTTTTCTGTCAAATACACATGAAAACTCTTTACCAATGACACTGAATAGCATTATGTATATTGTGGGTGCATATCAGGCTAAGAGAAGCTTGTTTAGTATGGTTTTGCAATATCTTCATTCTGTAAAGTTAGATGTGCCCAACTGCAATACATATGCTTACAAATGCAATTTTACCAATATTCTTGTTGTTTCAGCTCAGAAATGACTTGGTTACTAAAGTTTGATGAATTGTAATGTTTTCTGTCAAATACACTTGTAAACTCTTCACCAAAGACAGATATTGCCCTTAAGTATAGTTTGGGAGCATATCAGGCCAAGGGAAGGATGTTTTGGGTGGTTTTGCAATATCTTCATTCTGTAAAGTTAGATGTGCCCAACTGCATTACATATGCTTACAAATGCAATTTTACCTATATTCTTGTTGTTTCAGCTCAGAAATGACTTGGTTACTAAAGTTTGATGAATTGTAATGTTTTCTGTCAAATACACTTGTAAACTCTTCACCATAGACAGATATTGCCCTTAAGTATAGTTTGGGAGCATATCAGGCCAAGGGAAGGATGTTTTGGGTGGTTTTGCAATATCTTCATTCTGTAAAGTTAGAGTAAAGTTAGATGTGCCCAACTGCATTACATATGCTTACAAATGCAATTTTACCTATATTCTTGTTGTTTCAGCTCAGAAATGACTTGGTTACTTGAGTTTGATGAATTGTAATGTTTTCATGCAAATACTCTTGTAAACTCTTCACCAATGACAGAGATTGCCCTTAAGTATAGTTTGGGAGCATATCAGGCCGAGGGAAGGATGTTTTGGGTGGTTTTGCAATATCTTCATTCTGTAAAGTTAGATGTGCCCAACTGCATTACATATGCTTACAAATGCAATTTTACCTATATTCTTGTTGTTTCAGCTCAGAAATGACTTGGTTACTAAAGTTTGATGAATTGTAATGTTTTCTGTCAAATACACTTGTAAACTCTTCACCAATGACAGATATTGCCCTTAAGTATAGTTTGGGAGCATATCAGGCCAAGGGAAGGATGTTTTTGGTGGTTTTGCAATATCTTCATTCTGTAAAGTTAGATGTGCCCAACTGCATTACATATGCCTACAAATGCAATTTTAGCTATATTCTTGTTGTTTCAGCTCAGAAATGACTTGGTTACTAAAGTTTGATGAATTGTAATGTTTTCTGTCAAATACACTTGTAAACTCTTCACCAATGACAGATATTGCCCTTAAGTATAGTTTGGGAGCATATCAGGCCAAGGGAAGGATGTTTTGGGTGGTTTTGCAATATCTTCATTCTGTAAAGTTAGATGTGCCCAACTGCATTACATATGCTTACAAATGCAATTTTACCTATATTCTTGTTGTTTCAGCTCAGAAATGACTTGGTTACTAGAGTTTGATGAATTGTAATGTTTTCTGTCAAATACACATGAAAACTCTTTACCAATGACACTGAATAGCATTATGTATATTGTGGGTGCATATCAGGCTAAGAGAAGCTTGTTTAGGATGGTTTTGCAATATCTTCATTCTGTAAAGTTAGATGTGCCCAACTGCAATACATATGCTTACAAATGCAATTTTACCAATATTCTTGTTGTTTCAGCTCAGAAATGACTTGGTTACTAAAGTTTGATGAATTGTAATGTTTTCTGTCAAATACACTTGTAAACTCTTCACCAAAGACAGATATTGCCCTTAAGTATAGTTTGGGAGCATATCAGGCCAAGGGAAGGATGTTTTGGGTGGTTTTGCAATATCTTCATTCTGTAAAGTTAGATGTGCCCAACTGCATTACATATGCTTACAAATGCAATTTTACCTATATTCTTGTTGTTTCAGCTCAGAAATGACTTGGTTACTAAAGTTTGATGAATTGTAATGTTTTCTGTCAAATACACTTGTAAACTCTTCACCATAGACAGATATTGCCCTTAAGTATAGTTTGGGAGCATATCAGGCCAAGGGAAGGATGTTTTTGGTGGTTTTGCAATATCTTCATTCTGCAAAGTTAGATGTGCCCAACTGCATTACATATGCTTACAAATGCAATTTTACCTATATTCCTGTTGTTTCAGCTCAGAAATGACTTGGTTACTAGAGTTTGATGAATTGTAATGTTTTCTGTCAAATACACATGAAAACTCTTTACCAATGACACTGAATAGCATTATGTATATTGTGGGTGCATATCAGGCTAAGAGAAGCTTGTTTAGTATGGTTTTGCAATATCTTCATTCTGTAAAGTTAGATGTGCCCAACTGCAATACATATGCTTACAAATGCAATTTTACCAATATTCTTGTTGTTTCAGCTCAGAAATGACTTGGTTACTAAAGTTTGATGAATTGTAATGTTTTCTGTCAAATACACTTGTAAACTCTTCACCAAAGACAGATATTGCCCTTAAGTATAGTTTGGGAGCATATCAGGCCAAGGGAAGGATGTTTTGGGTGGTGTTGCAATATCTTCATTCTGTAAAGTTAGATGTGCCCAACTGCATTACATATGCTTACAAATGCAATTTTACCTATATTCTTGTTGTTTCAGCTCAGAAATGACTTGGTTACTAAAGTTTGATGAATTGTAATGTTTTCTGTCAAATACACTTGTAAACTCTTCACCATAGACAGATATTGCCCTTAAGTATAGTTTGGGAGCATATCAGGCCAAGGGAAGGATGTTTTGGGTGGTTTTGCAATATCTTCATTCTGTAAAGTTAGAGTAAAGTTAGATGTGCCCAACTGCATTACATATGCTTACAAATGCAATTTTACCTATATTCTTGTTGTTTCAGCTCAGAAATGACTTGGTTACTTGAGTTTGATGAATTGTAATGTTTTCATGCAAATACTCTTGTAAACTCTTCACCAATGACAGAGATTGCCCTTAAGTATAGTTTGGGAGCATATCAGGCCGAGGGAAGGATGTTTTGGGTGGTTTTGCAATATCTTCATTCTGTAAAGTTAGATGTGCCCAACTGCATTACATATGCTTACAAATGCAATTTTACCTATATTCTTGTTGTTTCAGCTCAGAAATGACTTGGTTACTAAAGTTTGATGAATTGTAATGTTTTCTGTCAAATACACTTGTAAACTCTTCACCAATGACAGATATTGCCCTTAAGTATAGTTTGGGAGCATATCAGGCCAAGGGAAGGATGTTTTTGGTGGTTTTGCAATATCTTCATTCTGTAAAGTTAGATGTGCCCAACTGCATTACATATGCCTACAAATGCAATTTTAGCTATATTCTTGTTGTTTCAGCTCAGAAATGACTTGGTTACTAAAGTTTGATGAATTGTAATGTTTTCTGTCAAATACACTTGTAAACTCTTCACCAATGACAGATATTGCCCTTAAGTATAGTTTGGGAGCATATCAGGCCAAGGGAAGGATGTTTTGGGTGGTTTTGCAATATCTTCATTCTGTAAAGTTAGATGTGCCCAACTGCATTACATATGCTTACAAATGCAATTTTACCTATATTCTTGTTGTTTCAGCTCAGAAATGACTTGGTTACTAGAGTTTGATGAATTGTAATGTTTTCTGTCAAATACACATGAAAACTCTTTACCAATGACACTGAATAGCATTATGTATATTGTGGGTGCATATCAGGCTAAGAGAAGCTTGTTTAGGATGGTTTTGCAATATCTTCATTCTGTAAAGTTAGATGTGCCCAACTGCAATACATATGCTTACAAATGCAATTTTACCAATATTCTTGTTGTTTCAGCTCAGAAATGACTTGGTTACTAAAGTTTGATGAATTGTAATGTTTTCATGCAAATACTCTTGTAAACTCTTCACCAATGACAGAGATTGCCCTTAAGTATAGTTTGGGAGCATATCAGGCCGAGGGAAGGATGTTTTGGGTGGTTTTGCAATATCTTCATTCTGTAAAGTTAGATGTGCCCAACTGCATTACATATGCTTACAAATGCAATTTTACCTATATTCTTGTTGTTTCAGCTCAGAAATGACTTGGTTACTAAAGTTTGATGAATTGTAATGTTTTCTGTCAAATACACTTGTAAACTCTTCACCAATGACAGATATTGCCCTTAAGTATAGTTTGGGAGCATATCAGGCCAAGGGAAGGATGTTTTTGGTGGTTTTGCAATATCTTCATTCTGTAAAGTTAGATGTGCCCAACTGCATTACATATGCCTACAAATGCAATTTTACCTATATTCTTGTTGTTTCAGCTCAGAAATGACTTGGTTACTAAAGTTTGATGAATTGTAATGTTTTCTGTCAAATACACTTGTAAACTCTTCACCAATGACAGATATTGCCCTTAAGTATAGTTTGGGAGCATATCAGGCCAAGGGAAGGATGTTTTGGGTGGATTTGCAATATCTTCATTCTGTAAAGTTAGATGTGCCCAACTGCAATACATATGCTTACAAATGCAATTTTACCTATATTCTTGTTGTTTCAGCTCAGAAATGACTTGGTTACTAGAGTTTGATGAATTGTAATGTTTTCTGTCAAATACACATGAAAACTCTTTACCAATGACACTGAATAGCATTATGTATATTGTGGGTGCATATCAGGCTAAGAGAAGCTTGTTTAGTATGGTTTTGCAATATCTTCATTCTGTAAAGTTAGATGTGCCCAACTGCAATACATATGCTTACAAATGCAATTTTACTTATATTCTTGTTGTTTCAGCTCAGAAATGACTTGGTTACTAGAGTTTGAAGAATTGTAATGTTTTCTGTCAAATACACTTGTAAACTCTTCACCAATGACAGATATTGCCCTTAAGTATAGTTTGGGAGCATATCAGGCCAAGGGAAGGATGTTTTGGGTGGTTTTGCAATATCTTCATTCTGTAAAGTTAGATGTGCCCAACTGCATTACATATGCTTACAAATGCAATTTTACCTATATTCTTGTTGTTTCAGCTCAGAAATGACTTGGTTACTAAAGTTTGATGAATTGTAATGTTTTCTGTCAAATACACTTGTAAACTCCTCACCAATGACAGATATTGCCCTTAAGTATAGTTTGGGAGCATATCAGGCCAAGGGAAGGATGTTTTGGGTGGTTTTGCAATATCTTCATTCTGTAAAGTTAGATGTGCCCAACTGCATTACATATGCTTACAAATGCAATTTTACCTATATTCTTGTTGTTTCAGCTCAGAAATGACTTGGTTACTAGAGTTTGATGAATTGTAATGTTTTCTGTCAAATACACATGAAAACTCTTTACCAATGACACTGAATAGCATTATGTATATTGTGGGTGCATATCAGGCTAAGAGAAGCTTGTTTAGGATGGTTTTGCAATATCTTCATTCTGTAAAGTTAGATGTGCCCAACTGCAATACATATGCTTACAAATGCAATTTTACCAATATTCTTGTTGTTTCAGCTCAGAAATGACTTGGTTACTAAAGTTTGATGAATTGTAATGTTTTCTGTCAAATACACTTGTAAACTCTTCACCAAAGACAGATATTGCCCTTAAGTATAGTTTGGGAGCATATCAGGCCAAGGGAAGGATGTTTTGGGTGGTTTTGCAATATCTTCATTCTGTAAAGTTAGATGTGCCCAACTGCATTACATATGCTTACAAATGCAATTTTACCTATATTCTTGTTGTTTCAGCTCAGAAATGACTTGGCTTCTAAAGTTTGATGAATTGTAATGTTTTCTGTCAAATACACTTGTAAACTCTTCACCATAGACAGATATTGCCCTTAAGTATAGTTTGGGAGCATATCAGGCCAAGGGAAGGATGTTTTGGGTGGTTTTGCAATATCTTCATTCTGTAAAGTTAGATGTGCCCAACTGCATTACATATGCTTACAAATGCAATTTTACCTATATTCTTGTTGTTTCAGCTCAGAAATGACTTGGTTACTTGAGTTTGATGAATTGTAATGTTTTCATGCAAATACTCTTGTAAACTCTTCACCAATGACAGAGATTGCCCTTAAGTATAGTTTGGGAGCATATCAGGCCGAGGGAAGGATGTTTTGGGTGGTTTTGCAATATCTTCATTCTGTAAAGTTAGATGTGCCCAACTGCATTACATATGCTTACAAATGCAATTTTACCTATATTCTTGTTGTTTCAGCTCAGAAATGACTTGGTTACTAAAGTTTGATGAATTGTAATGTTTTCTGTCAAATACACTTGTAAACTCTTCACCAATGACAGATATTGCCCTTAAGTATAGTTTGGGAGCATATCAGGCCAAGGGAAGGATGTTTTTGGTGGTTTTGCAATATCTTCATTCTGTAAAGTTAGATGTGCCCAACTGCATTACATATGCCTACAAATGCAATTTTAGCTATATTCTTGTTGTTTCAGCTCAGAAAT
The DNA here is from genome assembly GCF_036373705.1 of Amia ocellicauda. Classification (NCBI taxonomy): domain Eukaryota; kingdom Metazoa; phylum Chordata; class Actinopteri; order Amiiformes; family Amiidae; genus Amia; species Amia ocellicauda. The sequence continues at coordinate 21,729 of NW_027102712.1, read as the reverse complement.
GACTTGGTTACTAAAGTTTGATGAATTGTAATGTTTTCTGTCAAATACACTTGTAAACTCTTCACCAATGACAGATATTGCCCTTAAGTATAGTTTGGGAGCATATCAGGCCAAGGGAAGGATGTTTTGGGTGGTTTTGCAATATCTTCATTCTGTAAAGTTAGATGTGCCCAACTGCATTACATATGCTTACAAATGCAATTTTACCTATATTCTTGTTGTTTCAGCTCAGAAATGACTTGGTTACTAGAGTTTGATGAATTGTAATGTTTTCTGTCAAATACACATGAAAACTCTTTACCAATGACACTGAATAGCATTATGTATATTGTGGGTGCATATCAGGCTAAGAGAAGCTTGTTTAGGATGGTTTTGCAATATCTTCATTCTGTAAAGTTAGATGTGCCCAACTGCAATACATATGCTTACAAATGCAATTTTACCAATATTCTTGTTGTTTCAGCTCAGAAATGACTTGGTTACTAAAGTTTGATGAATTGTAATGTTTTCTGTCAAATACACTTGTAAACTCTTCACCAAAGACAGATATTGCCCTTAAGTATAGTTTGGGAGCATATCAGGCCAAGGGAAGGATGTTTTGGGTGGTTTTGCAATATCTTCATTCTGTAAAGTTAGATGTGCCCAACTGCATTACATATGCTTACAAATGCAATTTTACCTATATTCTTGTTGTTTCAGCTCAGAAATGACTTGGTTACTAAAGTTTGATGAATTGTAATGTTTTCTGTCAAATACACTTGTAAACTCTTCACCATAGACAGATATTGCCCTTAAGTATAGTTTGGGAGCATATCAGGCCAAGGGAAGGATGTTTTTGGTGGTTTTGCAATATCTTCATTCTGCAAAGTTAGATGTGCCCAACTGCATTACATATGCTTACAAATGCAATTTTACCTATATTCCTGTTGTTTCAGCTCAGAAATGACTTGGTTACTAGAGTTTGATGAATTGTAATGTTTTCTGTCAAATACACATGAAAACTCTTTACCAATGACACTGAATAGCATTATGTATATTGTGGGTGCATATCAGGCTAAGAGAAGCTTGTTTAGTATGGTTTTGCAATATCTTCATTCTGTAAAGTTAGATGTGCCCAACTGCAATACATATGCTTACAAATGCAATTTTACCAATATTCTTGTTGTTTCAGCTCAGAAATGACTTGGTTACTAAAGTTTGATGAATTGTAATGTTTTCTGTCAAATACACTTGTAAACTCTTCACCAAAGACAGATATTGCCCTTAAGTATAGTTTGGGAGCATATCAGGCCAAGGGAAGGATGTTTTGGGTGGTTTTGCAATATCTTCATTCTGTAAAGTTAGATGTGCCCAACTGCATTACATATGCTTACAAATGCAATTTTACCTATATTCTTGTTGTTTCAGCTCAGAAATGACTTGGTTACTAAAGTTTGATGAATTGTAATGTTTTCTGTCAAATACACTTGTAAACTCTTCACCATAGACAGATATTGCCCTTAAGTATAGTTTGGGAGCATATCAGGCCAAGGGAAGGATGTTTTGGGTGGTTTTGCAATATCTTCATTCTGTAAAGTTAGAGTAAAGTTAGATGTGCCCAACTGCATTACATATGCTTACAAATGCAATTTTACCTATATTCTTGTTGTTTCAGCTCAGAAATGACTTGGTTACTTGAGTTTGATGAATTGTAATGTTTTCATGCAAATACTCTTGTAAACTCTTCACCAATGACAGAGATTGCCCTTAAGTATAGTTTGGGAGCATATCAGGCCGAGGGAAGGATGTTTTGGGTGGTTTTGCAATATCTTCATTCTGTAAAGTTAGATGTGCCCAACTGCATTACATATGCTTACAAATGCAATTTTACCTATATTCTTGTTGTTTCAGCTCAGAAATGACTTGGTTACTAAAGTTTGATGAATTGTAATGTTTTCTGTCAAATACACTTGTAAACTCTTCACCAATGACAGATATTGCCCTTAAGTATAGTTTGGGAGCATATCAGGCCAAGGGAAGGATGTTTTTGGTGGTTTTGCAATATCTTCATTCTGTAAAGTTAGATGTGCCCAACTGCATTACATATGCCTACAAATGCAATTTTAGCTATATTCTTGTTGTTTCAGCTCAGAAATGACTTGGTTACTAAAGTTTGATGAATTGTAATGTTTTCTGTCAAATACACTTGTAAACTCTTCACCAATGACAGATATTGCCCTTAAGTATAGTTTGGGAGCATATCAGGCCAAGGGAAGGATGTTTTGGGTGGTTTTGCAATATCTTCATTCTGTAAAGTTAGATGTGCCCAACTGCATTACATATGCTTACAAATGCAATTTTACCTATATTCTTGTTGTTTCAGCTCAGAAATGACTTGGTTACTAGAGTTTGATGAATTGTAATGTTTTCTGTCAAATACACATGAAAACTCTTTACCAATGACACTGAATAGCATTATGTATATTGTGGGTGCATATCAGGCTAAGAGAAGCTTGTTTAGGATGGTTTTGCAATATCTTCATTCTGTAAAGTTAGATGTGCCCAACTGCAATACATATGCTTACAAATGCAATTTTACCAATATTCTTGTTGTTTCAGCTCAGAAATGACTTGGTTACTAAAGTTTGATGAATTGTAATGTTTTCATGCAAATACTCTTGTAAACTCTTCACCAATGACAGAGATTGCCCTTAAGTATAGTTTGGGAGCATATCAGGCCGAGGGAAGGATGTTTTGGGTGGTTTTGCAATATCTTCATTCTGTAAAGTTAGATGTGCCCAACTGCATTACATATGCTTACAAATGCAATTTTACCTATATTCTTGTTGTTTCAGCTCAGAAATGACTTGGTTACTAAAGTTTGATGAATTGTAATGTTTTCTGTCAAATACACTTGTAAACTCTTCACCAATGACAGATATTGCCCTTAAGTATAGTTTGGGAGCATATCAGGCCAAGGGAAGGATGTTTTTGGTGGTTTTGCAATATCTTCATTCTGTAAAGTTAGATGTGCCCAACTGCATTACATATGCCTACAAATGCAATTTTACCTATATTCTTGTTGTTTCAGCTCAGAAATGACTTGGTTACTAAAGTTTGATGAATTGTAATGTTTTCTGTCAAATACACTTGTAAACTCTTCACCAATGACAGATATTGCCCTTAAGTATAGTTTGGGAGCATATCAGGCCAAGGGAAGGATGTTTTGGGTGGATTTGCAATATCTTCATTCTGTAAAGTTAGATGTGCCCAACTGCAATACATATGCTTACAAATGCAATTTTACCTATATTCTTGTTGTTTCAGCTCAGAAATGACTTGGTTACTAGAGTTTGATGAATTGTAATGTTTTCTGTCAAATACACATGAAAACTCTTTACCAATGACACTGAATAGCATTATGTATATTGTGGGTGCATATCAGGCTAAGAGAAGCTTGTTTAGTATGGTTTTGCAATATCTTCATTCTGTAAAGTTAGATGTGCCCAACTGCAATACATATGCTTACAAATGCAATTTTACTTATATTCTTGTTGTTTCAGCTCAGAAATGACTTGGTTACTAGAGTTTGAAGAATTGTAATGTTTTCTGTCAAATACACTTGTAAACTCTTCACCAATGACAGATATTGCCCTTAAGTATAGTTTGGGAGCATATCAGGCCAAGGGAAGGATGTTTTGGGTGGTTTTGCAATATCTTCATTCTGTAAAGTTAGATGTGCCCAACTGCATTACATATGCTTACAAATGCAATTTTACCTATATTCTTGTTGTTTCAGCTCAGAAATGACTTGGTTACTAAAGTTTGATGAATTGTAATGTTTTCTGTCAAATACACTTGTAAACTCCTCACCAATGACAGATATTGCCCTTAAGTATAGTTTGGGAGCATATCAGGCCAAGGGAAGGATGTTTTGGGTGGTTTTGCAATATCTTCATTCTGTAAAGTTAGATGTGCCCAACTGCATTACATATGCTTACAAATGCAATTTTACCTATATTCTTGTTGTTTCAGCTCAGAAATGACTTGGTTACTAGAGTTTGATGAATTGTAATGTTTTCTGTCAAATACACATGAAAACTCTTTACCAATGACACTGAATAGCATTATGTATATTGTGGGTGCATATCAGGCTAAGAGAAGCTTGTTTAGGATGGTTTTGCAATATCTTCATTCTGTAAAGTTAGATGTGCCCAACTGCAATACATATGCTTACAAATGCAATTTTACCAATATTCTTGTTGTTTCAGCTCAGAAATGACTTGGTTACTAAAGTTTGATGAATTGTAATGTTTTCTGTCAAATACACTTGTAAACTCTTCACCAAAGACAGATATTGCCCTTAAGTATAGTTTGGGAGCATATCAGGCCAAGGGAAGGATGTTTTGGGTGGTTTTGCAATATCTTCATTCTGTAAAGTTAGATGTGCCCAACTGCATTACATATGCTTACAAATGCAATTTTACCTATATTCTTGTTGTTTCAGCTCAGAAATGACTTGGCTTCTAAAGTTTGATGAATTGTAATGTTTTCTGTCAAATACACTTGTAAACTCTTCACCATAGACAGATATTGCCCTTAAGTATAGTTTGGGAGCATATCAGGCCAAGGGAAGGATGTTTTGGGTGGTTTTGCAATATCTTCATTCTGTAAAGTTAGATGTGCCCAACTGCATTACATATGCTTACAAATGCAATTTTACCTATATTCTTGTTGTTTCAGCTCAGAAATGACTTGGTTACTTGAGTTTGATGAATTGTAATGTTTTCATGCAAATACTCTTGTAAACTCTTCACCAATGACAGAGATTGCCCTTAAGTATAGTTTGGGAGCATATCAGGCCGAGGGAAGGATGTTTTGGGTGGTTTTGCAATATCTTCATTCTGTAAAGTTAGATGTGCCCAACTGCATTACATATGCTTACAAATGCAATTTTACCTATATTCTTGTTGTTTCAGCTCAGAAATGACTTGGTTACTAAAGTTTGATGAATTGTAATGTTTTCTGTCAAATACACTTGTAAACTCTTCACCAATGACAGATATTGCCCTTAAGTATAGTTTGGGAGCATATCAGGCCAAGGGAAGGATGTTTTTGGTGGTTTTGCAATATCTTCATTCTGTAAAGTTAGATGTGCCCAACTGCATTACATATGCCTACAAATGCAATTTTACCTATATTCTTGTTGTTTCAGCTCAGAAATGACTTGGTTACTAAAGTTTGATGAATTGTAATGTTTTCTGTCAAATACACTTGTAAACTCTTCACCAATGACAGATATTGCCCTTAAGTATAGTTTGGGAGCATATCAGGCCAAGGGAAGGATGTTTTGGGTGGTTTTGCAATATCTTCATTCTGTAAAGTTAGATGTGCCCAACTGCAATACATATGCTTACAAATGCAATTTTACCTATATTCTTTTTGTTTCAGCTCAGAAATGACTTGGTTACTAGAGTTTGATGAATTGTAATGTTTTCTGTCAAATACACATGAAAACTCTTTACCAATGACACTGAATAGCATTATGTATATTGTGGGTGCATATCAGGCTAAGAGAAGCTTGTTTAGTATGGTTTTGCAATATCTTCATTCTGTAAAGTTAGATGTGCCCAACTGCAATACATATGCTTACAAATGCAATTTTACTTATATTCTTGTTGTTTCAGCTCAGAAATGACTTGGTTACTAGAGTTTGAAGAATTGTAATGTTTTCTGTCAAATACACTTGTAAACTCTTCACCAATGACAGATATTGCCCTTAAGTATAGTTTGGGAGCATATCAGGCCAAGGGAAGGATGTTTTGGGTGGTTTTGCAATATCTTCATTCTGTAAAGTTAGATGTGCCCAACTGCATTACATATGCTTACAAATGCAATTTTACCTATATTCTTGTTGTTTCAGCTCAGAAATGACTTGGTTACTTGAGTTTGATGAATTGTAATGTTTTCTGTCAAATACTCTTGTAAACTCTTCACCAATGACAGATATTGCCCTTAAGTATAGTTTGGGAGCATATCAGGCCAAGGGAAGGATGTTTTGGGTGGTTTTGCAATATCTTCATTCTGTAAAGTTAGATGTGCCCAACTGCATTACATATGCCTACAAATGCAATTTTACCTATATTCTTGTTGTTTCAGCTCAGAAATGACTTGGTTACTAGAGTTTGATTAATTGTAATGTTTTCTGTCAAATACACTTGTAAACTCTTCACCAATGACAGAGATTGCCCTTAAGTATAGTTTGGGAGCATATCAGGCCAAGGGAAGGATGTTTTGGGTGGTTTTGCAATATCTTCATTCTGTAAATGTGCCCAACTGCATTACATATGCTTACAAATGCAATTTTACCTATATTCTTGTTGTTTCAGATCAGAAATGACTTGGTTACTAAAGTTTGATGAATTGTAATGTTTTCTGTCAAATAGACTTGTAAACTCTTCACCAATGACAGATATTGCCCTTAAGTATAGTTTGGGAGCATATCAGGCCAAGGGAAGGATGTTTTGGGTGGTTTTGCAATATCTTCATTCTGTAAAGTTAGATGTGCCCAACTGCAATACATATGCTTACAAATGCAATTTTACTTATATTCTTGTTGTTTCAGCTCAGAAATGACTTGGTTACTAGAGTTTGAAGAATTGTAATGTTTTCTGTCAAATACACTTGTAAACTCTTCACCAATGACAGATATTGCCTTAAGTATAGTTTGGGAGCAAATCAGGCCAAGGGAAGGATGTTTTGGGTGGTTTTGCAATATCTTCATTCTGTAAAGTTAGATGTGCCCAACTGCATTACATATGCTTACAAATGCAATTTTACCTATATTCTTGTTGTTTCAGCTCAGAAATGACTTGGTTACTAGAGTTTGATGAATTGTAATGTTTTCTGTCAAATACACATGAAAACTCGTTACCAATGACACTGAATAGCATTATGTATATTGTGGGTGCATATCAGGCTAAGAGAAGCTTGTTTAGGATGGTTTTGCAATATCTTCATTCTGTAAAGTTAGATGTGCCCAACTGCATTACATATGCCTACAAATGCAATTTTAGCTATATTCTTGTTGTTTCAGCTCAGAAATGACTTGGTTACTAAAGTTTGATGAATTGTAATGTTTTCTGTCAAATACACTTGTAAACTCTTCACCAATGACAGATATTGCCCTTAAGTATAGTTTGGGAGCATATCAGGCCAAGGGAAGGATGTTTTGGGTGGTTTTGCAATATCTTCATTCTGTAAAGTTAGATGTGCCCAACTGCATTACATATGCTTACAAATGCAATTTTACCTATATTCTTGTTGTTTCAGCTCAGAAATGACTTGGTTACTAGAGTTTGATGAATTGTAATGTTTTCTGTCAAATACACATGAAAACTCTTTACCAATGACACTGAATAGCATTATGTATATTGTGGGTGCATATCAGGCTAAGAGAAGCTTGTTTAGGATGGTTTTGCAATATCTTCATTCTGTAAAGTTAGATGTGCCCAACTGCAATACATATGCTTACAAATGCAATTTTACCAATATTCTTGTTGTTTCAGCTCAGAAATGACTTGGTTACTAAAGTTTGATGAATTGTAATATTTTCTGTCAAATACACTTGTAAACTCTTCACCAAAGACAGATATTGCCCTTAAGTATAGTTTGGGAGCATATCAGGCCAAGGGAAGGATGTTTTGGGTGGTTTTGCAATATCTTCATTCTGTAAAGTTAGATGTGCCCAACTGCATTACATATGCTTACAAATGCAATTTTACCTATATTCTTGTTGTTTCAGCTCAGAAATGACTTGGTTACTAAAGTTTGATGAATTGTAATGTTTTCTGTCAAATACACTTGTAAACTCTTCACCATAGACAGATATTGCCCTTAAGTATAGTTTGGGAGCATATCAGGCCAAGGGAAGGATGTTTTGGGTGGTTTTGCAATATCTTCATTCTGTAAAGTTAGATGTGCCCAACTGCATTACATATGCTTACAAATGCAATTTTACCTATATTCTTGTTGTTTCAGCTCAGAAATGACTTGGTTACCTGAGTTTGATGAATTGTAATGTTTTCATGCAAATACTCTTGTAAACTCTTCACCAATGACAGAGATTGCCCTTAAGTATAGTTTGGGAGCATATCAGGCCGAGGGAAGGATGTTTTGGGTGGTTTTGCAATATCTTCATTCTGTAAAGTTAGATGTGCCCAACTGCATTACATATGCTTACAAATGCAATTTTACCTATATTCTTGTTGTTTCAGCTCAGAAATGACTTGGTTACTAAAGTTTGATGAATTGTAATGTTTTCTGTCAAATACACTTGTAAACTCTTCACCAATGACAGATATTGCCCTTAAGTATAGTTTGGGAGCATATCAGGCCAAGGGAAGGATGTTTTTGGTGGTTTTGCAATATCTTCATTCTGTAAAGTTAGATGTGCCCAACTGCATTACATATGCCTACAAATGCAATTTTACCTATATTCTTGTTGTTTCAGCTCAGAAATGACTTGGTTACTAAAGTTTGATGAATTGTAATGTTTTCTGTCAAATACACTTGTAAACTCTTCACCAATGACAGATATTGCCCTTAAGTATAGTTTGGGAGCATATCAGGCCAAGGGAAGGATGTTTTGGGTGGATTTGCAATATCTTCATTCTGTAAAGTTAGATGTGCCCAACTGCAATACATATGCTTACAAATGCAATTTTACCTATATTCTTGTTGTTTCAGCTCAGAAATGACTTGGTTACTAGAGTTTGATGAATTGTAATGTTTTCTGTCAAATACACATGAAAACTCTTTACCAATGACACTGAATAGCATTATGTATATTGTGGGTGCATATCAGGCTAAGAGAAGCTTGTTTAGTATGGTTTTGCAATATCTTCATTCTGTAAAGTTAGATGTGCCCAACTGCAATACATATGCTTACAAATGCAATTTTACTTATATTCTTGTTGTTTCAGCTCAGAAATGACTTGGTTACTAGAGTTTGAAGAATTGTAATGTTTTCTGTCAAATACACTTGTAAACTCTTCACCAATGACAGATATTGCAATTAAGTATAGTTTGGGAGCATATCAGGCCAAGGGAAGGATGTTTTGGGTGGTTTTGCAATATCTTCATTCTGTAAAGTTAGATGTGCCCAACTGCATTACATATGCTTACAAATGCAATTTTACCTATATTCTTGTTGTTTCAGCTCAGAAATGACTTGGTTACTAAAGTTTGATGAATTGTAATGTTTTCTGTCAAATACACTTGTAAACTCTTCACCAATGACAGATATTGCCCTTAAGTATAGTTTGGGAGCATATCAGGCCAAGGGAAGGATGTTTTGGGTGGTTTTGCAATATCTTCATTCTGTAAAGTTAGATGTGCCCAACTGCATTACATATGCTTACAAATGCAATTTTACCTATATTCTTGTTGTTTCAGCTCAGAAATGACTTGGTTACTAGAGTTTGATGAATTGTAATGTTTTCTGTCAAATACACATGAAAACTCTTTACCAATGACACTGAATAGCATTATGTATATTGTGGGTGCATATCAGGCTAAGAGAAGCTTGTTTAGGATGGTTTTGCAATATCTTCATTCTGTAAAGTTAGATGTGCCCAACTGCAATACATATGCTTACAAATGCAATTTTACCAATATTCTTGTTGTTTCAGCTCAGAAATGACTTGGTTACTAAAGTTTGATGAATTGTAATGTTTTCTGTCAAATACACTTGTAAACTCTTCACCAAAGACAGATATTGCCCTTAAGTATAGTTTGGGAGCATATCAGGCCAAGGGAAGGATGTTTTGGGTGGTTTTGCAATATCTTCATTCTGTAAAGTTAGATGTGCCCAACTGCATTACATATGCTTACAAATGCAATTTTACCTATATTCTTGTTGTTTCAGCTCAGAAATGACTTGGTTACTAAAGTTTGATGAATTGTAATGTTTTCTGTCAAATACACTTGTAAACTCTTCACCATAGACAGATATTGCCCTTAAGTATAGTTTGGGAGCATATCAGGCCAAGGGAAGGATGTTTTTGGTGGTTTTGCAATATCTTCATTCTGCAAAGTTAGATGTGCCCAACTGCATTACATATGCTTACAAATGCAATTTTACCTATATTCCTGTTGTTTCAGCTCAGAAATGACTTGGTTACTAGAGTTTGATGAATTGTAATGTTTTCTGTCAAATACACATGAAAACTCTTTACCAATGACACTGAATAGCATTATGTATATTGTGGGTGCATATCAGGCTAAGAGAAGCTTGTTTAGTATGGTTTTGCAATATCTTCATTCTGTAAAGTTAGATGTGCCCAACTGCAATACATATGCTTACAAATGCAATTTTACCAATATTCTTGTTGTTTCAGCTCAGAAATGACTTGGTTACTAAAGTTTGATGAATTGTAATGTTTTCTGTCAAATACACTTGTAAACTCTTCACCAAAGACAGATATTGCCCTTAAGTATAGTTTGGGAGCATATCAGGCCAAGGGAAGGATGTTTTGGGTGGTTTTGCAATATCTTCATTCTGTAAAGTTAGATGTGCCCAACTGCATTACATATGCTTACAAATGCAATTTTACCTATATTCTTGTTGTTTCAGCTCAGAAATGACTTGGTTACTAAAGTTTGATGAATTGTAATGTTTTCTGTCAAATACACATGTAAACTCTTCACCATAGACAGATATTGCCCTTAAGTATAGTTTGGGAGCATATCAGGCCAAGGGAAGGATGTTTTGGGTGGTTTTGCAATATCTTCATTCTGTAAAGTTAGAGTAAAGTTAGATGTGCCCAACTGCATTACATATGCTTACAAATGCAATTTTACCTATATTCTTGTTGTTTCAGCTCAGAAATGACTTGGTTACTTGAGTTTGATGAATTGTAATGTTTTCATGCAAATACTCTTGTAAACTCTTCACCAATGACAGAGATTGCCCTTAAGTATAGTTTGGGAGCATATCAGGCCGAGGGAAGGATGTTTTGGGTGGTTTTGCAATATCTTCATTCTGTAAAGTTAGATGTGCCCAACTGCATTACATATGCTTACAAATGCAATTTTACCTATATTCTTGTTGTTTCAGCTCAGAAATGACTTGGTTACTAAAGTTTGATGAATTGTAATGTTTTCTGTCAAATACACTTGTAAACTCTTCACCAATGACAGATATTGCCCTTAAGTATAGTTTGGGAGCATATCAGGCCAAGGGAAGGATGTTTTTGGTGGTTTTGCAATATCTTCATTCTGTAAAGTTAGATGTGCCCAACTGCATTACATATGCCTACAAATGCAATTTTAGCTATATTCTTGTTGTTTCAGCTCAGAAATGACTTGGTTACTAAAGTTTGATGAATTGTAATGTTTTCTGTCAAATACACTTGTAAACTCTTCACCAATGACAGATATTGCCCTTAAGTATAGTTTGGGAGCATATCAGGCCAAGGGAAGGATGTTTTGGGTGGTTTTGCAATATCTTCATTCTGTAAAGTTAGATGTGCCCAACTGCATTACATATGCTTACAAATGCAATTTTACCTATATTCTTGTTGTTTCAGCTCAGAAATGACTTGGTTACTAGAGTTTGATGAATTGTAATGTTTTCTGTCAAATACACATGAAAACTCTTTACCAATGACACTGAATAGCATTATGTATATTGTGGGTGCATATCAGGCTAAGAGAAGCTTGTTTAGGATGGTTTTGCAATATCTTCATTCTGTAAAGTTAGATGTGCCCAACTGCAATACATATGCTTACAAATGCAATTTTACCAATATTCTTGTTGTTTCAGCTCAGAAATGACTTGGTTACTAAAGTTTGATGAATTGTAATATTTTCTGTCAAATACACTTGTAAACTCTTCACCAAAGACAGATATTGCCCTTAAGTATAGTTTGGGAGCATATCAGGCCAAGGGAAGGATGTTTTGGGTGGTTTTGCAATATCTTCATTCTGTAAAGTTAGATGTGCCCAACTGCATTACATATGCTTACAAATGCAATTTTACCTATATTCTTGTTGTTTCAGCTCAGAAATGACTTGGTTACTAAAGTTTGATGAATTGTAATGTTTTCTGTCAAATACACTTGTAAACTCTTCACCATAGACAGATATTGCCCTTAAGTATAGTTTGGGAGCATATCAGGCCAAGGGAAGGATGTTTTGGGTGGTTTTGCAATATCTTCATTCTGTAAAGTTAGATGTGCCCAACTGCATTACATATGCTTACAAATGCAATTTTACCTATATTCTTGTTGTTTCAGCTCAGAAATGACTTGGTTACCTGAGTTTGATGAATTGTAATGTTTTCATGCAAATACTCTTGTAAACTCTTCACCAATGACAGAGATTGCCCTTAAGTATAGTTTGGGAGCATATCAGGCCGAGGGAAGGATGTTTTGGGTGGTTTTGCAATATCTTCATTCTGTAAAGTTAGATGTGCCCAACTGCATTACATATGCTTACAAATGCAATTTTACCTATATTCTTGTTGTTTCAGCTCAGAAATGACTTGGTTACTAAAGTTTGATGAATTGTAATGTTTTCTGTCAAATACACTTGTAAACTCTTCACCAATGACAGATATTGCCCTTAAGTATAGTTTGGGAGCATATCAGGCCAAGGGAAGGATGTTTTTGGTGGTTTTGCAATATCTTCATTCTGTAAAGTTAGATGTGCCCAACTGCATTACATATGCCTACAAATGCAATTTTACCTATATTCTTGTTGTTTCAGCTCAGAAATGACTTGGTTACTAAAGTTTGATGAATTGTAATGTTTTCTGTCAAATACACTTGTAAACTCTTCACCAATGACAGATATTGCCCTTAAGTATAGTTTGGGAGCATATCAGGCCAAGGGAAGGATGTTTTGGGTGGATTTGCAATATCTTCATTCTGTAAAGTTAGATGTGCCCAACTGCAATACATATGCTTACAAATGCAATTTTACCTATATTCTTGTTGTTTCAGCTCAGAAATGACTTGGTTACTAGAGTTTGATGAATTGTAATGTTTTCTGTCAAATACACATGAAAACTCTTTACCAATGACACTGAATAGCATTATGTATATTGTGGGTGCATATCAGGCTAAGAGAAGCTTGTTTAGTATGGTTTTGCAATATCTTCATTCTGTAAAGTTAGATGTGCCCAACTGCAATACATATGCTTACAAATGCAATTTTACTTATATTCTTGTTGTTTCAGCTCAGAAATGACTTGGTTACTAGAGTTTGAAGAATTGTAATGTTTTCTGTCAAATACACTTGTAAACTCTTCACCAATGACAGATATTGCAATTAAGTATAGTTTGGGAGCATATCAGGCCAAGGGAAGGATGTTTTGGGTGGTTTTGCAATATCTTCATTCTGTAAAGTTAGATGTGCCCAACTGCATTACATATGCTTACAAATGCAATTTTACCTATATTCTTGTTGTTTCAGCTCAGAAATGACTTGGTTACTAAAGTTTGATGAATTGTAATGTTTTCTGTCAAATACACTTGTAAACTCTTCACCAATGACAGATATTGCCCTTAAGTATAGTTTGGGAGCATATCAGGCCAAGGGAAGGATGTTTTGGGTGGTTTTGCAATATCTTCATTCTGTAAAGTTAGATGTGCCCAACTGCATTACATATGCTTACAAATGCAATTTTACCTATATTCTTGTTGTTTCAGCTCAGAAATGACTTGGTTACTAGAGTTTGATGAATTGTAATGTTTTCTGTCAAATACACATGAAAACTCTTTACCAATGACACTGAATAGCATTATGTATATTGTGGGTGCATATCAGGCTAAGAGAAGCTTGTTTAGGATGGTTTTGCAATATCTTCATTCTGTAAAGTTAGATGTGCCCAACTGCAATACATATGCTTACAAATGCAATTTTACCAATATTCTTGTTGTTTCAGCTCAGAAATGACTTGGTTACTAAAGTTTGATGAATTGTAATGTTTTCTGTCAAATACACTTGTAAACTCTTCACCAAAGACAGATATTGCCCTTAAGTATAGTTTGGGAGCATATCAGGCCAAGGGAAGGATGTTTTGGGTGGTTTTGCAATATCTTCATTCTGTAAAGTTAGATGTGCCCAACTGCATTACATATGCTTACAAATGCAATTTTACCTATATTCTTGTTGTTTCAGCTCAGAAATGACTTGGTTACTAAAGTTTGATGAATTGTAATGTTTTCTGTCAAATACACTTGTAAACTCTTCACCATAGACAGATATTGCCCTTAAGTATAGTTTGGGAGCATATCAGGCCAAGGGAAGGATGTTTTTGGTGGTTTTGCAATATCTTCATTCTGCAAAGTTAGATGTGCCCAACTGCATTACATATGCTTACAAATGCAATTTTACCTATATTCCTGTTGTTTCAGCTCAGAAATGACTTGGTTACTAGAGTTTGATGAATTGTAATGTTTTCTGTCAAATACACATGAAAACTCTTTACCAATGACACTGAATAGCATTATGTATATTGTGGGTGCATATCAGGCTAAGAGAAGCTTGTTTAGTATGGTTTTGCAATATCTTCATTCTGTAAAGTTAGATGTGCCCAACTGCAATACATATGCTTACAAATGCAATTTTACCAATATTCTTGTTGTTTCAGCTCAGAAATGACTTGGTTACTAAAGTTTGATGAATTGTAATGTTTTCTGTCAAATACACTTGTAAACTCTTCACCAAAGACAGATATTGCCCTTAAGTATAGTTTGGGAGCATATCAGGCCAAGGGAAGGATGTTTTGGGTGGTTTTGCAATATCTTCATTCTGTAAAGTTAGATGTGCCCAACTGCATTACATATGCTTACAAATGCAATTTTACCTATATTCTTGTTGTTTCAGCTCAGAAATGACTTGGTTACTAAAGTTTGATGAATTGTAATGTTTTCTGTCAAATACACATGTAAACTCTTCACCATAGACAGATATTGCCCTTAAGTATAGTTTGGGAGCATATCAGGCCAAGGGAAGGATGTTTTGGGTGGTTTTGCAATATCTTCATTCTGTAAAGTTAGAGTAAAGTTAGATGTGCCCAACTGCATTACATATGCTTACAAATGCAATTTTACCTATATTCTTGTTGTTTCAGCTCAGAAATGACTTGGTTACTTGAGTTTGATGAATTGTAATGTTTTCATGCAAATACTCTTGTAAACTCTTCACCAATGACAGAGATTGCCCTTAAGTATAGTTTGGGAGCATATCAGGCCGAGGGAAGGATGTTTTGGGTGGTTTTGCAATATCTTCATTCTGTAAAGTTAGATGTGCCCAACTGCATTACATATGCTTACAAATGCAATTTTACCTATATTCTTGTTGTTTCAGCTCAGAAATGACTTGGTTACTAAAGTTTGATGAATTGTAATGTTTTCTGTCAAATACACTTGTAAACTCTTCACCAATGACAGATATTGCCCTTAAGTATAGTTTGGGAGCATATCAGGCCAAGGGAAGGATGTTTTTGGTGGTTTTGCAATATCTTCATTCTGTAAAGTTAGATGTGCCCAACTGCATTACATATGCCTACAAATGCAATTTTAGCTATATTCTTGTTGTTTCAGCTCAGAAATGACTTGGTTACTAAAGTTTGATGAATTGTAATGTTTTCTGTCAAATACACTTGTAAACTCTTCACCAATGACAGATATTGCCCTTAAGTATAGTTTGGGAGCATATCAGGCCAAGGGAAGGATGTTTTGGGTGGTTTTGCAATATCTTCATTCTGTAAAGTTAGATGTGCCCAACTGCATTACATATGCTTACAAATGCAATTTTACCTATATTCTTGTTGTTTCAGCTCAGAAATGACTTGGTTACTAGAGTTTGATGAATTGTAATGTTTTCTGTCAAATACACATGAAAACTCTTTACCAATGACACTGAATAGCATTATGTATATTGTGGGTGCATATCAGGCTAAGAGAAGCTTGTTTAGGATGGTTTTGCAATATCTTCATTCTGTAAAGTTAGATGTGCCCAACTGCAATACATATGCTTACAAATGCAATTTTACCAATATTCTTGTTGTTTCAGCTCAGAAATGACTTGGTTACTAAAGTTTGATGAATTGTAATGTTTTCTGTCAAATACACTTGTAAACTCTTCACCAAAGACAGATATTGCCCTTAAGTATAGTTTGGGAGCATATCAGGCCAAGGGAAGGATGTTTTGGGTGGTTTTGCAATATCTTCATTCTGTAAAGTTAGATGTGCCCAACTGCATTACATATGCTTACAAATGCAATTTTACCTATATTCTTGTTGTTTCAGCTCAGAAATGACTTGGTTACTAAAGTTTGATGAATTGTAATGTTTTCTGTCAAATACACTTGTAAACTCTTCACCATAGACAGATATTGCCCTTAAGTATAGTTTGGGAGCATATCAGGCCAAGGGAAGGATGTTTTGGGTGGTTTTGCAATATCTTCATTCTGTAAAGTTAGATGTGCCCAACTGCATTACATATGCTTACAAATGCAATTTTACCTATATTCTTGTTGTTTCAGCTCAGAAATGACTTGGTTACTAGAGTTTGATGAATTGTAATGTTTTCTGTCAAATACACTTGTAAACTCTTCACCAATGACAGATATTGCCCTTAAGTATAGTTTGGGAGCATATCAGGCCAAGGGAAGGATGTTTTGGGTGGATTTGCAATATCTTCATTCTGTAAAGTTAGATGTGCCCAACTGCATTACATATGCTTACAAATGCAATTTTACCTATATTCTTGTTGTTTCAGCTCAGAAATGACTTGGTTACTAAAGTTTGATGAATTGTAATGTTTTCTGTCAAATACACTTGTAAACTCTTCACCAATGACAGATATTGCAATTAAGTATAGTTTGGGAGCATATCAGGCCAAGGGAAGGATGTTTTGGGTGGTTTTGCAATATCTTCATTCTGTAAAGTTAGATGTGCCCAACTGCATTACATATGCTTACAAATGCAATTTTACCTATATTCTTGTTGTTTCAGCTCAGAAATGACTTGGTTACTAAAGTTTGATGAATTGTAATGTTTTCTGTCAAATACACTTGTAAACTCTTCACCAATGACAGATATTGCCCTTAAGTATAGTTTGGGAGCATATCAGGCCAAGGGAAGGATGTTTTGGGTGGTTTTGCAATATCTTCATTCTGTAAAGTTAGATGTGCCCAACTGCATTACATATGCTTACAAATGCAATTTTACCTATATTCCTGTTGTTTCAGCTCAGAAATGACTTGGTTACTAGAGTTTGATGAATTGTAATGTTTTCTGTCAAATACACATGAAAACTCTTTACCAATGACACTGAATAGCATTATGTATATTGTGGGTGCATATCAGGCTAAGAGAAGCTTGTTTAGTATGGTTTTGCAATATCTTCATTCTGTAAAGTTAGATGTGCCCAACTGCAATACATATGCTTACAAATGCAATTTTACCAATATTCTTGTTGTTTCAGCTCAGAAATGACTTGGTTACTAAAGTTTGATGAATTGTAATGTTTTCTGTCAAATACACTTGTAAACTCTTCACCAAAGACAGATATTGCCCTTAAGTATAGTTTGGGAGCATATCAGGCCAAGGGAAGGATGTTTTGGGTGGTTTTGCAATATCTTCATTCTGTAAAGTTAGATGTGCCCAACTGCATTACATATGCTTACAAATGCAATTTTACCTATATTCTTGTTGTTTCAGCTCAGAAATGACTTGGTTACTAAAGTTTGATGAATTGTAATGTTTTCTGTCAAATACACTTGTAAACTCTTCACCATAGACAGATATTGCCCTTAAGTATAGTTTGGGAGCATATCAGGCCAAGGGAAGGATGTTTTGGGTGGTTTTGCAATATCTTCATTCTGTAAAGTTAGAGTAAAGTTAGATGTGCCCAACTGCATTACATATGCTTACAAATGCAATTTTACCTATATTCTTGTTGTTTCAGCTCAGAAATGACTTGGTTACTTGAGTTTGATGAATTGTAATGTTTTCATGCAAATACTCTTGTAAACTCTTCACCAATGACAGAGATTGCCCTTAAGTATAGTTTGGGAGCATATCAGGCCGAGGGAAGGATGTTTTGGGTGGTTTTGCAATATCTTCATTCTGTAAAGTTAGATGTGCCCAACTGCATTACATATGCTTACAAATGCAATTTTACCTATATTCTTGTTGTTTCAGCTCAGAAATGACTTGGTTACTAAAGTTTGATGAATTGTAATGTTTTCTGTCAAATACACTTGTAAACTCTTCACCAATGACAGATATTGCCCTTAAGTATAGTTTGGGAGCATATCAGGCCAAGGGAAGGATGTTTTTGGTGGTTTTGCAATATCTTCATTCTGTAAAGTTAGATGTGCCCAACTGCATTACATATGCCTACAAATGCAATTTTAGCTATATTCTTGTTGTTTCAGCTCAGAAATGACTTGGTTACTAAAGTTTGATGAATTGTAATGTTTTCTGTCAAATACACTTGTAAACTCTTCACCAATGACAGATATTGCCCTTAAGTATAGTTTGGGAGCATATCAGGCCAAGGGAAGGATGTTTTGGGTGGTTTTGCAATATCTTCATTCTGTAAAGTTAGATGTGCCCAACTGCATTACATATGCTTACAAATGCAATTTTACCTATATTCTTGTTGTTTCAGCTCAGAAATGACTTGGTTACTAGAGTTTGATGAATTGTAATGTTTTCTGTCAAATACACATGAAAACTCTTTACCAATGACACTGAATAGCATTATGTATATTGTGGGTGCATATCAGGCTAAGAGAAGCTTGTTTAGGATGGTTTTGCAATATCTTCATTCTGTAAAGTTAGATGTGCCCAACTGCAATACATATGCTTACAAATGCAATTTTACCAATATTCTTGTTGTTTCAGCTCAGAAATGACTTGGTTACTAAAGTTTGATGAATTGTAATGTTTTCATGCAAATACTCTTGTAAACTCTTCACCAATGACAGAGATTGCCCTTAAGTATAGTTTGGGAGCATATCAGGCCGAGGGAAGGATGTTTTGGGTGGTTTTGCAATATCTTCATTCTGTAAAGTTAGATGTGCCCAACTGCATTACATATGCTTACAAATGCAATTTTACCTATATTCTTGTTGTTTCAGCTCAGAAATGACTTGGTTACTAAAGTTTGATGAATTGTAATGTTTTCTGTCAAATACACTTGTAAACTCTTCACCAATGACAGATATTGCCCTTAAGTATAGTTTGGGAGCATATCAGGCCAAGGGAAGGATGTTTTTGGTGGTTTTGCAATATCTTCATTCTGTAAAGTTAGATGTGCCCAACTGCATTACATATGCCTACAAATGCAATTTTACCTATATTCTTGTTGTTTCAGCTCAGAAATGACTTGGTTACTAAAGTTTGATGAATTGTAATGTTTTCTGTCAAATACACTTGTAAACTCTTCACCAATGACAGATATTGCCCTTAAGTATAGTTTGGGAGCATATCAGGCCAAGGGAAGGATGTTTTGGGTGGATTTGCAATATCTTCATTCTGTAAAGTTAGATGTGCCCAACTGCAATACATATGCTTACAAATGCAATTTTACCTATATTCTTGTTGTTTCAGCTCAGAAATGACTTGGTTACTAGAGTTGATGAATTGTAATGTTTTCTGTCAAATACACATGAAAACTCTTTACCAATGACACTGAATAGCGGCTAGAGAAGCTTGTTTATATTGTTTTGCAATATCTTCATTCTGTAAAGTTAGATGTGCCCAACTGCAATACATATGCTTACAAATGCAATTTTACTTATATTCTTGTTGTTTCAGCTCAGAAATGACTTGGTTACTAGAGTTTGAAGAATTGTAATGTTTTCTGTCAAATACACTTGTAAACTCTTCACCAATGACAGATATTGCCCTTAAGTATAGTTTGGGAGCATATCAGGCCAAGGGAAGGATGTTTTGGGTGGTTTTGCAATATCTTCATTCTGTAAAGTTAGATGTGCCCAACTGCATTACATATGCTTACAAATGCAATTTTACCTATATTCTTGTTGTTTCAGCTCAGAAATGACTTGGTTACTTAAGTTTGATGAATTGTAATGTTTTCTGTCAAATACACTTGTAAACTCTTCACCATGACAGAATTGCCCTTAAGTATAGTTTGGGAGCATATCAGGCCGAGGGAAGGATGTTTTGGGTGGTTTTGCAATATCTTCATTCTGTAAAGTTAGATGTGCCCAACTGCATTACATATGCTTACAAATGCAATTTTACCAATATTCTTGTTGTTTCAGCTCAGAAATGACTTGGTTACTAGAGTTTGATGAATTGTAATGTTTTCTGTCAAATACACATGAAAACTCTTGGGCTTTTGGATGCTTCATTCTGTAAAGTTAGATGTGCCCAACTGCATTACATATGCTTACAAATGCAATTTTACCAATATTCTTGTTGTTTCAGCTCAGAAATTGTAGTTCTGTCAAATACACTTGTAAACTCTTCACCAAAGACAGATATTGCCCTTAAGTATAGTTTGGGAGCATATCAGGCCAAGGGAAGGATGTTTTTGGGTGGTTTTGCAATATCTTCATTCTGTAAAGTTAGATGTGCCCAACTTACATATGCTTACAAATGCAATTTTACCTATATTCTTGTTGTTCACAGATGAATTTATGTAATGTTTTCTGTCAAATACACTTGTAAACTCTTCACCAATGACAGAATTGCCCTTAAGTATAGTTTTGGGAGCATATCAGGCCAAGGGAAGGATGTTTTGGGTGGTTTGCAATATCTTCATTCTGTAAAGTTAGATGTGCCCAACTGCATTACATATGCTTACAAATGCAATTTTACCTATATTCTTGTTGTTTCAGCTCAGAAATGACTTGGTTACTAGAGTTTGATGAGTTGTAATGTTTTCTGTCAAATACACTTGTAAACTCTTCACCAATGACAGATATTGCCCTTAAGTATAGTTTGGGAGCATATCAGGCCAAGGGAAGGATGTTTTGGGGTTTTTGCAATATCTTCATTCTGTAAAGTTAGATGTGCCCAACTGCATTACATATGCTTACAAATGCAATTTTACCTATATTCCCTTTTTTGTTGTTTCAGCTCAGAAATGACTTGGTTACTAAAGTTTGATGAATTGTAATGTTTTCTGTCAAATACACTTGTAAACTCTTCACCAATGACAGATATTGCCCTTAAGTATAGTTTGGGAGCATATCAGGCAAGGGGAAGGATGTTTTGGGTGGTTTTGCAATATCTTCATTCTGTAAAGTTAGATGTGCCCAACTGCAATACATATGCTTACAAATGCAATTTTACCTATATTCTTGTTGTTTCAGCTCAGAAATGACTTGGTTACTAGAGTTGATGAATTGTAATGTTTTCTGTCAAATACACATGAAAAACTCCTTTACCAATGACACTGAATAGCATTATGTAATATTGTGGGTGCATATCAGGCTAAGAGAAGCTTGTTTAGTATGGTTTTGCAATATCTTCATTCTGTAAAGTTAGATGTGCCCAACTGCAATACATATGCTTACAAATGCAATTTTACTTATATTCTTGTTGTTTCAGCTCAGAAATGACTTGGTTACTAGAGTTTGAAGAATTGTAATGTTTTCTGTCAAATACACTTGTAAACTCTTCACCAATGACAGATATTGCCCTTAAGTATAGTTTGGGAGCATATCAGGCCAAGGGAAGGATGTTTTTGGTC